>NW_026575520.1:0-44017 GCF_028641065.1 Leucoraja erinaceus
GGCACCGTCGGGCGTCCTCCCACCATGCCCACCCTCTCCACCGCCCCCACCTCCCATCCCCATCCCCATTATCCCTAACCCCCCCTCTCCATCCACCTGCCCACCCTCTCACCTCACCCCTGCCATCCAATCCTACCATTCATCCCTCACCCCCCCCTCTCCATCCACCATGCCCACCCTCTCCACCTCCCACCCTCTCCTCCCAATAACCATTCATCCCTAACCCCCTCTCCTCCACCCCCCCAGTCTCCCCCCCCCCCCTCTCTATCCATCCCCCATTCATCCCTCATCCCCTCTCTCCACCCACCCAAACCCCCTCCATCCCAATGCTATTTCACCCCCCCCCCCACAGTCTCCCCCTCCCCCTCCCCCATCTCTATCCCCACCCCTCCCCACAGTCTCCCCCCCCCCCTCTCTATCCCACCCACTCCCCATTCTAGTGAGCGGTCTCGTCAGGTGTCCATGGTTACGGGCCGGTAAATGTACACGCGTGGCTCCAGCTTCTGCCAGGGTGCAGGGCGACTGCGTGCCTTTACTGATGCCCAGCGGATGCCCCCCGTTACACGCACACCCGTCCCCACCAGCACCCCCGCCATTCACTCTGGGGTGGGGCGCAGAGGGGGGGAGTAGAGAGGGGGGGGGGAGGAGAGAGTGGGTGGTGGGGGGGGGGAGTGAGAGAGGGGGGGAGGAGAGAGTGAGAGGGAGATGGTGGGTGGGGAAGTGAGGGAGGGGGGGGGAAGTGAGAGAGAGTGGGGATGTGACAGAGGGGGGAAGGGAGAGAGGGGGGGTGAGGGAGGGGGGGGGTGATAGAGGGGGGGTGAGTTGAGAGACGGGGGGGGGGGAGTGAGGGATGGGAGGAGTGAGAGAGGGGGGGGGGAGCGAGGGGGGAGAGAGGGGGGTGGGAGAGTGAGAGAGGGGGGGAGTGAACGGGATAGAGGGGGGGAGAGAGGGGGGAGTGAGAGAGGGGGGGAGAGTGAGAGGAGAGCGGGGGGGGGTGAGAGAGGGGGGGTGATGAGAGGGGGGGAGGGAGTGAGAGAGGGGGGGGAGTGAGAGAGGGGGGAGATGTGAGAGAGGGGGGGGGTGGTGGAGAGGGGGGGAGGTGAGAAGAGCGGGGGGGGCGGTGAGGGCTTGAGAGGGGGAGGGGGGAGTGTGAGAGGGGGGTGAGGGGGAGGAGCGAGGAGGGGGGAGTGAGAGACGATGGGGTAGGGATGTGAGAGAGGGGGGGATGAGAGCTGGGGGTGAGAGGAGATGGGGGGGAGTGAGAGAGGGGGGGTTGCCCAGAGTGGGGGGGGTGAGAGTGGGGGGAGTGAGAGTGGGGGAGGAAAGAGGGGTGAGAGAGGAGGGGTGAGAGAGGGGGACAGTGAGAGAGGGGGGGGAGAGAGAGGGAGAAGGAGTGAGATGGGGTCGGAGTGAGAGAGGGGGGGGATGAGAGGGGGGGAGTGAGAGGAGGGGGTGGGGGAGAGAGGGGGAGTGAGAGAGGGGGGGGGAGGTGAGAGAGGGGGGAGTGAGAGAGGGGGAGTGAGAGAGGGAGAGAGTGAGGGGAGACAGGGGTCGGGAGAGGGAGGGGGTGGGAGAGACACATCATTACTCAGCCATTTACGACACCAGTCCCCCTCCCTTCTCTTCTCCACTCCCTCCTCCCTCCGCCCCACCGCACCCCTGCTCCACTCCACACCATTCCTGTAATGGGAGTAGCTAGAACCGCCCGTAATATCTCCACATGCAGGCCGCCCAAAGCTGTAGAAAGCTTTCTCCGGGCGCTCCAGTTTCCTCCCACACTCCGAAGCCGTGCGGGTCTTCTAAGTCAGTTGGCTTGTGTAAAATCGTAACTTATCCCTCGACTGTGAGTTCGAACTAGTGCGCCGGGATCGCTGGTCGGCACGGGCTCGGTGAGCCGTTTGTTTCAACGCTGTATTTCTAAAGTCAGCCAGTTTATTGTCACTTGTTATTGAGGGAGCGCAGCGTAGGTTCACCAGGTTAATTCCTGGGATGGCGGGACTGTCATATGCTGAGAGAATGGAGCGGCTGGGCTTGTACACTCTTGAGGTTAGAAGGATGAGAGGAGATCTCATTGAAACATATAAGATTGTTAAGGGCTTGGACACGCTAGAGGCAGGAAACACGTTCCCGATGTTGGGGGAGTCCAGAACCAGGGGCCACACACACAGTTTAAGAATAAGGAGTAAGTCATTTAAAACGGAGACGAGGAAACACTTTTTCTCACAGACAGTGGTGAGTCTGTGGAATTCTCTGCCTCAGAGGGCGGTGGAGGCAGATTCTCTGGATGCTTTCAAGAGAGAGCTAGATAGGGCTCTTAAAAATAGCGGAGTCAGGGGATATGGGGAGAAGGCAGGAACGGGGTACTGATTGTGGATGATCAGCCGTGATCACATTGAATCGCCTACTCCTGCACCTGTTGTCTATTGTCTATTGTGCAGCGAGGTGCAGTGAGTCACTTTTGCTGCGTGCTAACCAGTCAGCGGAAAGACAACATGTGCTGACAATCAAGCCGTCCACAGATAGAGGATAGAGTAATGTCTGCCCGTCCCTCCCCCTCCCTCCTCCCTGCCCCAGTGAAGGGAATGTTATTGTCAAAGATCTTATAGCAGATCTGCTATAAGTTCTTTGATTGTTCTGTCTAGGACACATGACAATAAAACGTCTGCAGTTCCTCCCTACACATTATTCCCTTTATCTATCTGTACACTGTGGACGGCTTGATTGGAATCTGGTTTTGTCTTCTCTTCACCTCCCACCTCATTGGAGATAGACATCTCTCTCTGTCCCTCTCCCCTCTCTCTCTTCCCCTCCCCCCTCTTCCTCTCCCCCCCCCCCCTCGGTCCCCCTCTCCCTCCCCCCCTCTCTCTCCCTCCCTCTCCCCCCCCCCCCCTCTCTCCCCCTCATCCCCCCCTCTCTCCCTCATCTCCCCTCTCACCCCCTCTCTCTCTCCCCTTCCACCCTCCCTCTCCCCTCCCCTCCGTCATTCCAACTCTCGGGATCAGTGAAAACTGCTCCAGCCTCCAGTTAGTTTACCACAGTCTCTCTCTCTCTCTCCCTCTTTAGCGATGTTTTTTTTAAATTACTTCCGCCAACTCCCGCGGACAGAAGATGTTCAACCGTCTGCTGCTGCTGACACAAGGCCGACGTGAACTTTGCCCCCTTCCCCACAGGCAGACAGACTGGCCGGCCGGCGTTCCCTCTCCCTGTCACCCTCCCCTGTCTCCATCTCCATCTCCCCATCCCCCATCCCCATCCCCATCCACTCTCCCCCCCCCCACTCACCCGTGGACCAGAGCAGCGACCGCTCTGGTCAAAGTCCGGACCGGTTCTCGCGGGCCCGCCCCCTGGGAATGACCTGCTGCTTCGGGGGCGGGGCTGGAGGACCGGGGGCGGAGTTTGAGGGCAGGGGGCGGGGCTGGATGATCGGGGGCGGGTTTGAGGGCTGGGGGCGGAGTTTGAGGGCAGGGGGCGGGGTTTGAGGACCGGGGACGAGGCCAATGAGACGGGGGCGGGGTTTTGAGGACCGGGGGCGGGGGCGGGGCCCGGATGACCGGGGGCGGAGTTTGAGGAACGGGGGCGGAGTGTTGAGGAACGGGGGCGGAGGAGTTGAGGGCAGGGGGCGGGGCTGGAGATCGGGGGAGGGGTTTGAGGGATGGGGGGCGGGGCTGGAGGACTCAGCGCCGGGAGGACCGGGACAGCGACGCCCCGCGGTGTGGCGAGGAACGGCAGCGGCCCCTAGGGACTGAAGGGCGACACTGGGAGGAGCGAGGGGGGCGGGGAGGGGCTGGAGGACCGACAGTGCCGGCGCTGGGAGGAGCGAGGGGGCAGGGGAGGGGCCGGAGGACCGACAGTGCCGGCGCTGGGAGGAGCGAGGGGGGAGGGGAGGGGCTGGAGGACCGACAGTGCCGGCGCTGGGAGGAGCGAGGGGGCAGGGGAGGGGCTGGAGGACCGACAGTGCCGGCGCTGGGAGGAGCGAGGGGGCAGGGGAGGGGCTGGAGGACCGACAGTGCCGGCGCTGGGAGGAGCGAGGGGGGAGGGGAGGGGCTGGAGGACCGACAGTGCCGGCGCTGGGAGGAGCGAGGGGGGAGGGGAGGGGCTGGAGGACCGACAGTGCCGGCGCTGGGAGGAGTAGGCGGGGCCCCGAGATCCGCTCCGGCACTTTGTGTGTTTGTTTGTCCGGGAGACTCGGGTCGTGACGGGTCCTGGAACTGGTGTGATCCGGGGACGTTGGAGGACTAAGTGGGAGGACCAGCTGCACCCGGGGACGTTGGAGGACCACTCTGAGCATCTTGGAGGAGCAGCTCGATTGACAAGAGCACCACAACTATGGCTAAACCGAAGCTGGTTGTCTTCGACCTGGGTAAGCGCCACCCAGCCCGGTGGGACACTTGCATTGGGTACAATCCCGGCAAATCAAACCGCACACGAATACAACAGGTAGTGCGAATAGTGCAGGATGTCAGGTTAGTTACTGCATCAGAGAAAGTGCAGGCCAAAAAAAAGTGTAAGTGAGGTAGGTTGGAAGATCGGGCAACTCAACCCGAGCGTACGAGAGGCCGTTCAGTAGCTACCATCTACCTCATTGGAAACCGTTAAACTATCTTTAATCGGACTTTACCTTGCACTAAACATTATTTACTTTATAGATACAGCCAGCTGGAGTAACTCAGCATTTTATTTCCTTTTCTTTCTCATCGCTCGTTATTATATTGTTTCAAGTGCACTGTGTGTTTACATGTTCTGTTGTGCTGCCCAAGTAAGAATGTCATTGTTCTGCCTAGGACACATGACAATAAAACACCTGCAGTTCCTTCCTACACATTATTCCCTTTATCTATCGGTACAGTGTGGACGGCTTGATTGGAATCAGGTTTTGTATTTTCTAGACCTCCCATCTATCTCATTGGAGATAGACACAAAATGCTGGAGTAACTCAGCAGGACAGGCAGCATCTCTGGAGGTATTGTACTTCCGGTGGCGCTGGTGCCAGCAGCCTCCACCTACAGCCCGGTATCTTTTTGTTTTTTTGTTTATTTAGTTATGTTAAAGTGTGTTTTTTTTGTGTTTTTTGGCGTTTTTATGTGGGGGAAGAGGGCACGGTGCGGGGGATACCGTGCTTCAGCCGCTTCCTGGTGAGGACGCGACTATTATTCGAGTCGCGTCCTCGCCCCCCCCCTCCCCCCACAGCGGCCTACCTACCTGGATTGGCGCGGCCTTTCCTGCCGGGATCGACTGGAGCTCCAGCAGCGGCGGGACCAAGCGCTGGAACATCGCAGGGCTGGCGATGCCCCAGTACCAGGGGCTGGGGGTCGCCGTCTGGAGCCCGGAGTGCTGGACCTGCTGCACCAACATCGTGGAGCTGCGGTTTGCGGAGCTCCCAACGCGGGCGGCGCTGATGGACAGCGCGGGGTCCTGTTACTCCGCCCGGCTCGGCCTGCGGACTCAGGAGATGCCGACTCCGGCTGCGGGAGGCGGCTGATCAGAAGGTCCGGGCCGCTGAGGAGGAGGATGTTCACCGTCGGGGTTCGGCGTCGGCGTTCCACCAGCCCGGCATGAGGGCCTGAACATCGGGCCACCCGGGGCGGCGACTGCAGGTGCTCGGAAGGCCCCGACCACGGATGAACATGGAGGGGAGGCTGGCTGGACTATGGTGCCATCCTCACCTTGGTGCCATTTATGTTATGTTGTGTCGTGGACTTTCTGTGTTTGTGCTTTTTTAAAAAATTTTATTCAATTTCAATTTTATTTTTAATATGTTGTATTATTTATTTATTATTTATTTTTATTATTTTTTTGTGATTTTTTTATGATACTGCCTGTAAGGGAAATTCATTTCGTTGTCTCAAATTGAGACAATGACAATAAATTTGAATACAATACAATACAATAGAAGGAATGGGTGGCGTTTTGGCTTCAGACTGATGTCAGGGGAGTGAGCGGTACAGAGATAAAATGTAGTCGGAGACAGTAAGACTGGTGGGAGAACTGGGAGGGGGATGGAGAGAGGGAAAGCAAGGGCTATTTGAAGTAATAGCCTCAAATAACCCTTGCTTTCCCTCTCTCTCCATCCCCTCCCCCTTCCCAGTTCTCTCACCAGTCTTACTGTCTCTGACTACATTCTATCTTTGTCCCGCCCTCTCCCCTGACATCTGTCTGAAGAAGGGTCTCGACCCGAAACGTTGGCCATTCCTTCTCTCCAGAGATGCTGCGTGTCCCACTGAGTTATTCCAGCATTTTGTGTCCATCTTCGATTTAAATTGGCATCTGCAGTTCCTTCCCACCTCATTGGGGACCCTTGCACTATGTTTAATCGAACTTTACTAGCTTTATCTTGCACTAAACGCAATTGCCTTTATCCTGTATCTATCTGTGCACTGTGGACGGCTCGATTGTGATCATGTGTTGTCTTTCCGCTGGCTGGATAGCACACAACGTTACAGCTTATCACTGTGACAATGAATCAAACTAGCCTGATAACAGAGGGGAGGGGTGTGTTACAGGCTGGGCTACATCCACAACTCTCTGCGGTTTCTTGCAGCCTAGTGCAGAGCTGTTCACAAACCAAGCAGTGGTGCATCCCCACAGTATGCCTTCTAACCGCGTTCAAGTGGCGCGGCGGGTAGAGCTGCTGCCTCACAGGGCCAGAGGACCGGGTTCCATCCTGACCGTGGGTGCTGTCGGTACGGAGTTTGCACGTTCTGCCCGAGGGTTTTCTCCAGGTGCTCCGGTTTTCTCCCACATCCCAAAGACGTGTGGGATTGTAGGTTAATTCACCACTGGAGGAGAAGGGGGTGGGAGGGAGGTTAAGTGGGGGGGGGTGGGGAAGAGAGGGGGGGGTTTAGGCGAGAGAGGAGATTAGGGGAGAGTGGTTGGGGGAGGGGGAGAGAGGGTTGGGGGAGAGGGGGGGTTGGGGAGGAGGGGGTTCGTGGAGAGGAGGGGATGCTGTGACAATGGGGAGACATAATATTTCTCTCTTCCTCTCTCCCCTCCCCCCCTCCCCTATCAGACTACAAACCTATGGCCTTTCTGGGTCGACACTCATGTAGACCCCCCCTTCCGGAAAAACCAGGTCTGTGCACCCATCGGTGTGGTTCCAACCTCCGCCAACCACCCCCCCGCCACAGACACACACACCCCTCCCCTCCCGCTGCTCTGGCTTCCCTCGCTCCCCCCTCAATACTTCGCCACCAAATGTATCGTCCCTCCACAAGCCTCTCTCCCCCGTCTCCCCCTCCCCTTGCCGACTCTTGCCCCTCTATCCCAGCGCTCACTCTCCTCTCCCCCACCCCTCCCACTATCTCCTTCACTCCCCCCCCCCCGCATGCCACTCCCCATCCCCCCCTCTCACTCTCTCCTTCAACTCCCCCCCCCCCGCATGCCACTCCCCATCCCCCCTCTCACTCTCTCCTTCACAACACCCCCCCCCCCCCCCCCCCTCTGTCCCCCAGGACGGGCGAGGTGGAGGACAGCTCGGGCCGCCGGGTGCGCCTGTAACCGGGAGGTGGGGGCGGTGATGGAGAGACTGCGGCAGGACGGCATCCTGATCGCTGTCGCGTCACGGTGAGTAACGGGCAGCACCGCAGCCCCCAGCCCCGGCACAGAGACCCACCCCCCCACCACACACACTCACTCCCTCACCCACCCTCCTCTCATCCCCTCCCTCTCACCCGCCCTCTGCCTCACTCCCTCCCCCACCTCCCTCTCTCTCACCCACCCTCTGCCTCACTCCCTCCATTCTCCCCCCACTCACTGTCTCGCTCGCTCTCCCCCCGCTCACTCTCCCCCATCCCTCGTCTCACTCCCCCCCCCCCCCCCAACTCTCCCTCCACCCTCTGCCTCACTTCCGCCCTCCCCCACCACTCACTATCCCCCCCCCCCCCCCCTCTGCCTCTCATGGTACCTGAAAAGATACAACTGGCCCACACTGCGCGTGCCTGCCAGTTCCCCGAATAATTACCCCCTCCACCCCCACCCCCCCAATCGTTTCTCCTCTGCTCCCCGATTCCCCTTCTCTGGGTACAAATTTGCCCCGTCTATTCCCCTCATGATCTTGTCCACCTCTATTAGAAATTCCTAGCCTGCTGGACCGAAGGGCCTCGGTCCGAAACGTCGCCCATTCCTTCTCTCCGGAGATGATGCCTGACGCGCTGAGTGGCTCCAGCTTTTTTCCCCAGCAAGTGTATCTCAGCACCGCAGCGTCCCGTACGAGTTTCTGCCGACCCCCTGGTGCTGCGGGTAGAGTCGATGCCTCACAGCGCCGGAGACCCGGGTTCCATCCTGACCAAGGGGTGCTGCCTGTACGGAGTTTGCACGTTCTCCCCGTGGAGGTTTTTCCTCTGGGTGCTCCGGTTCCCTCCCACACTCAATAGACAATAGGTGCAGGAGTTGGCCATTCGAGCCAGCACCGCCATTTAATGTGATCATGGCTGATCATCCCCAATCAGTACCCGTTCCTGCCTTCTCCCCATATCTTCTGACTCCGCTATTTTTAAGAGCCCTATCTAGCTCTCACTTGAAAGCATCCAGGGAATCTGTGTGGCCCCTGGTTCTGGACTCCCCCAAACATCGGGAACATGTTTCCTGCCTCTAGTGTGTCCAAACCCATAACAATCTTGTCTGTTTCAATGAGATCCCCTCTCCTCCTTCTAAACTCCAGAGTGTACAAGCCCAGCCGCTCCATTCTCTCAGCATATGACAGTCCCGCCATCCCGGGAATTAACCTTGTAAACCTACGCTGCACTCCCTCAATAGCCTTCCTCAAATTAGGGGACCAAAACTGCACACAATACTCCAGGTGTGGTTCCACTAGGGCTCTGTACAACTGCAGAAGGATTTGCAGGTGAACTGGCTCCAGTGAACGTGGCAAAACTGTCCCAGGTGTGTGTGTGTCGGATGATGCCAGTGTCCAGGGATCGCTGGTCGGCGCGGACACGGTGGGCCGAGTGTATCTCTGATCTAAACTCCCCCCCTCTCTCTCTCTGTCTGTCTGTCTGTCTCCCCAGTACGGGCGAGGTGGAGGGAGCCAACCAGTTGTTGCATCTCTTCAAGCTCGACCAACTACTGTGCCAGAGAGAGATCTACACTGGCTCCAAGGTCACCCACTTCCGCAGGTCAGGGGGACCAGGCCACCAACGCACACACCCAGCACACACACTCAGGGCCAGAGAGAAAGAGGAAAGGGGGAGAGAGAAATGGGCGAGAGGGAGGGAAAGGGGGAGAGGGGGAGGCAGAGGGAGGGAGTGGGGGACAGAGGGGGAGAGATAGACAGAGAGGGAGAGAGAAAGAGAGAGACAGACATACAGAGAGAGGGGGGGGGAGAGAGAGGAGGGGGGAGAAGGGGGAGGGGAAGAGAGATTGAAATGGGGAGAGATCGTTTTATATGGGGAGGAGAGCAAAGGGGCGAGGGAATGAGGAAGGGGGTAAGGGGGAGGGAGACAGAGAAAGGGAGGGGGAGGGGTGAGGGGACAGCTTCTCACTCACCCCCTATGTCCCCAACACCCCCCCCCCAGGTTAAAGGATGGGACGGGTCTCCAGTACAACCAGATGATCTTCTTCGACGACGAGGAACGGAACATTCTGGAAGTCGGCAAGCTGGGTGAGGAGCGGCGACCCCTTATCTCTGACCTCTGACCCCACCAGCCCCTCCCTTCTGCCCCATCTCCCTCCCTGCTGTACAACCCCCTTCCCCTCACTGCCTTCTCTCTCTCTCTCTCCCCACCAGGAGTATTGTCGGTGTTGGTCCCCAGGGGGATGACGGTGAAACTGTTGGACGACGGATTGGCCGAGTTTTCCCGCCGAGCGGCTGGAGGACGGTGACCCTGGAGGTCGAGGGTCGGAGGTCGGACGGCCGGACACGTCTCTCTCTCCCCCTCCCCGCTTGCCACACAATAAACCGTTGCCACAGTCCGCCCGTCTCCGTGTCTCTCCGGCCCGCTACACTGCGATAGGAACAGGCCATTCAGCCCATCAAATACAGGCCATTCAGCCCACCCATCGGATACAGGATAGTAACCGGCCAATCTGACACGGGATAGGTGCAGGCCATTCGGCCCGTCGAATACAGGATAGTAACTGGCCATACGTCGGCGGCTGAGGGGAGACCAGGTAGATGTTTATAAACTCTTGAGAGGCGTAGACGGGGTAGACAGTCAGAACCTTCCCCCCCCCCACAGGGTGGAAATGTCAAAGATTAGAGGGAAGTTCCCGAATACTCACGGCCTCGGCATGTTGACATTTTTTCTGGGAGTAAAATTTGGTCGGCGTGATTCTTTCTAACCCGTTGTGTAGTGGAGTGGGGTCGCTGTTTACTTACAGGCAGTTGAGGGCAGCCCTAGGCAATCTCCTTCGCTGACCGGGCATTTTGATCGGCCCATTGGAGTTCCAGGGACTCCAAAATGCCCGCTAAACTTTATTATACTTCTTAAAAGTGTCTCCACTCCTTCTTCCCCCTTCTCTCTCTCCCCCCCCCCCCCCCCCCCCCCGCACTCTCTAAAGGACTCACCGTTACTGTGCAGCCATTTTACCTTCATCTTCATCGCATAGAAAATAGGTGCAGGAGGAGGCCATTCGGCCCTTCGAGCCAGCACCGCCATTCATTGTGATCATGGTTGATCATCCCCAATCAATAACCCGTGCCTGCCTTCTCCCCATATCCCTTGACTCCACCAGCCCCTAGAGCTCTATCTAACTCTCTCTTAAATCCATCCAGTGACGGCCTCCACTGCCCTCTGTGGCAACTCTCTGGGTGAAAACGTTTTTTCTCACCTCAGTCCTAAATGGCCTCCCCTTTATTCTACGACTGTGTGGCCTCTGGTTCTGGACTCGCCCAACATTGGGAATATTTTTCCTGCATCTAGCCTGTCCAGTCCTTTTATAATTTTGCATGTTGCTATAAGATCCACCCCCTCATCCTTCTAAACTCCAATGAATACAAGCCTAGCCTTTTCAATCTTGCCTCATATGACAGTCCTGCCATCCCGGGGATCAATCTGGCGAACCTACGCTGCACTGCCTCAATCACAAGGATGTCCTTCCTCAAATTAGGCGACCAAAACTGTACTCAATACTCCAGATGTGGTCTCACCAGAGCCCCATACAACTGCAGAAGAACCTCTCTACTCCATAATCATACTGGGTGTGGTCACAGGGGGAGATGGCAATCCCACCGGCAGTCTGTTTGTCTTTTCATTCTTTTGCTATTGATTTGTTTTAGTTTGTTCTAAGTTTGTTTTATTGTTCTTTGGTGTGTTTTATGTGGGGGGAGGGGGGGAAACTTTTTTCATGTTCTTACCTTCCCGGAGATGTGATCAATTTTCGGATCCCATTCTCCAGCTGCTGCGGCCTACAATCGCTGGAGCTGGAAGTCTCCTCGGACTGTCGTGAGCCCCACCCCAGGGCGCGGATTTAACATGGGAGCGGGTCGCTTGCCTGGGATCGCTCCCACCGTGACCACCGCAGACTTTAACATCAAGGGCTCGCAGTCTCGGGTGAGGACTAGTCGGGTGCTCCAACGCCGCGGAGGGCTCGACCAGCCCCGACGTGAGATACGATCGCCCGGCGCGGGGGAGCTGACATCCCCCCCCCCCCCCCGATGCGGGAGTGGAGCGCCTCGATGCGGAGGGCCTGAACGCCGGCTACGGAAGTCAAGATCGTCCCGTCAACGGGGGGCTCGAGACCCACGACCGAGCAAGAGCTTGGGGGGAGGACTTGAATTTTATTTTGCCTTCCCCCACTGTGAGGAGCGTGTAGGAGTCACTATGGTGGATGGCCAATGTTAAAATGTGTTTTGATTGTTCCGTTTCCAAGATGGCTGCTGGAAGGGAGAGTGAACGCTGGCACGATTAGCTGCCGCTGCTCTCTCTCTGTATTGGGTATTGTTGATGTCCTTACTTTTTTTTTTGTTGTTATTTTTTTGTTTTGTTTCATTCCGTTTACATGTTTTGTAATCTGCTTACTAAATTTTGTACGGTGTCCTTGAGAGGCGCCCATAAGTATAATATATTATTATTATACTGAAATCCTCTTGTTATGAAGGCAGACAGCGCTCCCCGCACGTGTGTGTGTGCGCGCGCGGTCAGTCAATGCAGTTCGCGGTTTCAATGCGGACAGTCGATCCAGCTCGAGGCTTTCTAGGCGAGTGCCCTCGAGCTGGAAGGTCGAAGACAGTCTTTTTAACTCGCCGATTAGGTTGCCCAAGTGGGACAGCCCCTTTAGCTGTTTATTGGGTGAAAACAAGAAGCTGGTGCGACTTGGGTGTGGGAGGGATAGAGAGAGAGAGGGAGGGGGGAATGCCGGGGCTACCTGAAGTGAGAGAAATCAATATTCGTACCACCTGCGCAAACAAAATATGAGATGCCTGTTCCTCCAATTTGCGTTTAGCTTCACTCTGACAGTGGAGACTGAGGACAGAAGGGCCAGTGTCGAGGTCTGAAGAAGGGTCTCGATCCAAAACGCCACCCATTCCTTCTCTCCGGAGATACTGCCTGTCCCGCTGAGTTGCTCCAGCATTATGTGTCCGTCTCCGGGTTAAACCAGCATCTGCAGTTCCTTCTTGCACAAGGTCGGTGTGGGAATGGGAAGGAGAATTAGAGTGTTTGGCAGCAGGGAGATCGGGTAGGTCCAGGCGGGCTGAGCGGAGGTGTTCCGTGAAACGATCGCCCAGTCTGCGTTTGGTCTCGCTGATGTACAAGAGTCCACATCTTGGACAACGGATACAGGAGATGAGTTTGGAGGAGGTGCAAGTGAACCTCTGCCTATCTTGAAAGGACTGTCGGGGTCCCTGGACTGAGTCGAGGTGGGGGGGAGGAAGGTATAGGGACAGGTGTTGCATCTCCTGCGTTTGCAGGGGAAAGTACCTGGGGAGGGGGTGGTTTGGGTGGGAAGGGACGAGTTTCATGTGTGGGTTTAAATTAAAGAGTGGGATTGACAAATTGGGAGTTGACGGGGAAGTGAGTACTGGAAAAATCTCAGTGAGTACAGGGTCTCTCCCACCCTGCAGAAGTGACAGGCGACTGGCGAGTCCGTGAACCGACTTAAATATCTGTTGCACAGCTCTGTGCAATGCTCTCCACCCCCAGATCCTCCGATGTAAATGGGGAGGACTCCCAATTGTAGGTTCACAGGCGATCTCATTGAAACATATAAGATTGTTAAGGGCATAAATCGAAGGTAGACAAAAATGCTGGAGGAACTCAGCGGAACGGGCAGCATCTATGGAGCGAAGGAATAGGTGACGTTTCGGGTCGAGACCCTTCTTCAGACTGAAGATCTTCAATCATGGCTGATCCATCTCTCCCTCCAAACCCCATTCTCCTGCCATCTCCCCGACCCCCCACTAATCCACCTTAACATTATCCGCTGACTTGGCCTCCACCTCCGTCTGTGGCCAAGAACTCACGGACTCACCGCCCTCTGACAGAAGGAACTCTCCCGACACAGAGATACCAAGAAACAAGAAGAATGTTTTATTACAGCTAGGAATCGCTCGGCAGTGGGGGTGGGGGGGCAGAGACAGAGAACGGAGCTGTCAACACAATTACATTCTCCGGAAATTTGTTTAAAAATCACGAACCAAACCCGGGCGCTTGCCCAACGAATCTGCGATGATTGCCGGCAAAGGAGAGGAGTATAAACATGATAAATAGGACGGGCAAGTTGTACAAAAAGTCCCAACAAAAAACCCTCACGTACACTTCATATAAAATCTGATGTCCCTCTGATAATTATTTATAATGTTACATATTTTACACGGGGCGGGGCGGCGCAGGAGGGGGAGGGGGAGGGGGGGGGGGGGGGGGGGAGAAGGGGGAGGAGGGAGGGATGGAGTGTGGGGGGGGGAGAGGGAGGGGAACGAGAAGGAAGAGAGATAAAGAGGGGGAAAGGGGGGGAGAGAAAGGGAGAGGGGGAGAGGGAGAGAGTGAGAGGGAGAGAGAGAGAGGGGAGGGGGGGGGGGGGAGGTCAGAAGAGACGGATTATCCCGGTTGCGGTGGGAAGGGGGGAAGATGGAGGGGATGGGAGCAAATGAGGAGGGGGCAGTTACCTGGGCTGGAGGAGTGGAACCATCTTCAGTCCAGCCTGAGGTTGGTGCCAATGTAGTGGATGAACTGCAGGAATGGAGGGAGGCAGGAGAGGGGATGGGGCAGGAGAGGGGAACGGTGGGCAGGAGGAAGAGAGGGTGAGGGGGCAGGAGGAGAGGGTGGGTGGGGTGGGCACGAGAGAGAGGGGAGGGGGGGATGGAAGGGGAGTGGGTGGGAGGTGAAGAGGAGGTGAGGGTGAGGTGAATGGGGAGGGGAGGGGGACGGGAGTGGAGGTGAGGGGAGCGGAGGCGAGTGGAGCGGAGTGGAGGTGAGGGAAGTGGAGGTGAGAGGAGCGGAGGCGAGTGGAGCGGAGTGGAGGTGAGGGAAGTGGAGGTGAGAGGAGCGGAGGCTAGGGGAGGGGAGGCGAGGGGAGGGAAGGTGGCGATGGAGGTGAGGGGAGGGGAGGGAAGGTGGCGATGGAGGTGAGGGGAGTGGAGGGAAGGTGGAGATGGAGGGGAGTGGAGGGAAGGTGGAGATGGAGGGGAGTGGAGGGAAGGTGGAGATGGAGGGGAGTGGAGTGGAGGCGAGGGGAAGGTGGAGGGAAGGTGGAGATGGAGGGGAGGGCCAGTTACCTGGGCTAGAGAGAGGAGGAGGAGGAGGAAGTCTTCAATCCATCTTGAGGTTGACGTAGATGTAGCGGATGAACTGCAAGGAGGTGAAGAAGGAGACGGAGCCCAGCATGAGGAAGAAGATGTAGCAGGTGAGGAATGTGTAGCCGAAGAACTCGATGGTCTGCAGGGCCCCGGACATGTTGGAGCGGCGATGGTAGTAGAAGATGGAGTAGAGGAACATGAAGAGGCCGGTGGAGCCGGTGGAGAAGATACAGCGCCACCACCAGCGGTAATCCTCCCCCGACAGCTGGAAGTACGTGAGCGCCACCGAGATGCAGCCGCTCACACTCAGCAGGATGGCGAAGACGATGAAGAGAATCCCGTACAGTGTGTATTGCTCACGCCCCCACACCGTGGCAAAGATGTAGTACAACTCCACCGAGATAGCACTGTGGGGGGGGGGGGAGAGAGGGGGGGGGGGGAGAGGGGAGAGAGACAAGAGAGGGGAGGGGAGAGGGGGGGGGGGGGGGGGAGAGGGGGGGGGGGGAGAGGGGAGAGGGGAGGGAGGGGGGAGAGAGGGGAGGGAGGGGGGGAGGGGAAAGGGGGGGGGGGAGAGAGAAGGGGAGGGGGGAGGGAGGGGGAGGGGGGAAGAGGGGGGAGAGGGAGGGAGGGGAGAGAGAGGGGGGGAGAGAGTGGAGAGGGGGGAGAGAGGGGGGGAGAGAGGAGAGGGGGGGAGGGGAGATTGAGGGGGGGGAGGGGAGAGAGAGGGGGGGGGGAGGAGAGAGAGAGGGGGGGGGAGGTGAGAGAGAGAGGGGGGGAGGAGGAGAGAGAGGGAGAGAGAGCGGAAGGGAGAGGGGGGGAGGGAGAGAGAGGGGGGGGGAGGGAGGGAGAGAGGGGGGGGGGGGGGGAGGAGGAGAGAGAGGGGGGGAGGGAGAGAGGGGGGGGAGAGGGAGGGGAGGGAGAGGAGGGGGGGGGGGGGAGGGGAGGGGGGGGGGGAGGGGAGAGGGGGGGGGGGGGAGGGGGAGAGAGAGGGGGAGGGGGAGAGAGAGGAGAGGGGGGAGGGGGAGAGGGGAGAGGGGGAGGGGAGGGAGAGAGAGGGGGGGGGGGGGAGGTAGGGGGGGGGGGAGGGAGAGAGAGGGGGGGGGGGGGGGGGGGGGGGAGGAGAGAGGGGGGGGGGGAGGGGGGGGAGAGAGGGGGGGGGAGGGGAAGGAGGGAGAGGAGGAGGAAGGGGGGAGAGGGAGAAGGAGAAAGAGGGGGAAGGAGGGAGAGGGGGGGAAGGAGGGAAGGAGAAAAAAGAGAGAGAGAGAGAAAGATGGGAGAGGGGAGAGAGAGGTGGGAGAGAGGGAGAGTGGGGGAGAGAGAAAGGGAGAGTGGGGGAGAGAGAAAGGGAGAGTGGGGGGGAGAGAGGGAGAGGAGGGGAGGGAGAGGGAGAGAAGAGAGAGAAAGGTAGGGGTAGAGGGAGGGATAGAGAAAGGGGGGTGACGGAGGGTTGGAGAGGGAGAGAGATGTAGGGGAGAGTGAGGGGCAGGGAGGGGGAGGGGGGGATGGAGAGATGTGGGAGGGGAGATGAAGAGGGGGGGGGGGGGAAGAGAGAGATTAGTTACGTTTATTATGGTCACATGATGATATATCGAGGTGCATTGAGAAGCTGCCAGGGTTGAGAGCCGGGCGAAGGCTGTGGGTTCGGGGGATGAGGGTTGGGGGGGGACGCGAGATGAACGGCCTGAAGGGGCCGGCTGCAGCTGGGACAGTAAAATGGCATCTCTTGCATATGGACTCAGTTGGCTGTTCTGTACTGCCAATGGGCAGCACAGTGGTGCTGCAGGTAGAGCTGCTGCCTCACAACGCCAGAGGCCAGAGTTCCATCCCGACCGTGGGTGCTGTCTGTACGGAGTTTGTACGTTCTCCCCGTGACCTGCGTGGGGTTTTCTCCGGGGGTTCCGGTTTCCTCCCACACTCCAAAGACGTGCAGGTTTTTTAGGCTAATTGGCTTTGGTAACATTTTACAATGTCCCCAGTGTGTGTGTGCGCGTGTGCGTTAGTGCTAGTGATCGGGGATCGCTGGTCAGCGTGGATTTAGTGGGCCGAAGGGCCTGTACCTGCGCTGTATCTCTAAACCAAACTGAACTGGAGCATAGTGGGCCTAACCCTACTACTACGAACCAATTGTTCAAGCGCTTTTGATTGCAACATGCGCCTTAATTTAGTTCAACAAAGAAACTGACAAGTTACTAAAGCATTATCCCCTTCACTCTGTATCTGTCGGTTGTGGATGGCGGGTTGGATTTAGTTTAGTTTATTGTCACGTGTACCGAGGTTTTGTTTGTGTGCTAACCAGTCAGCGGAAAGACAATGTGTGATTACAATCGTGCTGTAAACAAGTGCACAGATACAGGATAAAAAGAATAGAAAAATAGGAAATAGGTGTAGGAGTAGGCCATTCGGCCCTTCAAGCCTGCACCGCCATTCAATATGATCATGGCTGATCATCCAACTCAGTATCCTGTACCTGCCTTCTCTCCATACCCCCTGATCTCTTTAGCCACAAGGACCACATCTAACTCCCTCTTAAATATAGCCAATGAACTGTGGCCTCAACTACATTCTGTGGCAGAGAATTCCACAGATTTACCACTCTCTGTGTGAAAAATGTTTTCCTCATCTCGATCCTAAAAGACTTCCCCCCTTGTCCTTAAACTGTGACCCCTTGTTCTGGACTTCCCCAACATCGGGAACAATCTTCCTGCATCTAGCCTGTCCAACCCCTTAAGGTTTCAAGATGAAGCCAGTAAGACAGTCTGGACAACCTTTGATTGGACTTTATCTTGCACTATATGTTATTCCTTTCATCCTGTATCGGTGGACTGTCGACGCTGGGCAAGGGTCATAGGGCAGAGTTCAGGGGTCATCTGGGGATCTCTGTGCCAAAGATCCTATAGCGAGAAAAATAGTCCACTCGACGAAAAAGACGTAGTACGGTCATGGGCAGAGTCATGGGTCATTTTCGGCCCCCATTTCCGTAACCGGCTTCCGTCTCAGCACCAAAGATCCCAGAGGATACTAGTGCGGAGACGGGAGCCGGTTACGGAAACATCCTCGTAAAAATTAAAGTTATTTGGGAAAGATCTTCTCATTTTCAGAATTATAATTTAGTAACACACACTGTTCCCCCGCAACGTTGATTACACTGTGAGTCGGGTCGGGTCCGGTTACTGAAATGGATGAAACAAAGGCCCACGTTCCTCTCCGTTGTGTACAACACGTCAGCCCATTGCATTAAGAGTGGTCTATCTTGCTCCGCTAGAGGATCTTTGCTCTGTGCAGTGGCCAGGGGTCGTTGGGCGAGAGTCGGAGATCATCCTCAGGGGTCGGAGGGGGGGGGGGGGGGGGGGGGGGGGGGGGAAAGGTCAGGGGGTGGCGCTGGGCCCTACCTGAAGGGCAGGAAGCCCCCGATGGTCATGTGGACGGGCCCCCCCTTGTACCAGGGCGGCGGGGGGATCTCGCGGGCGATGTTCTTGGTGCGGCACGGGGCGTCGAAGCTGGTGGCGCTGTTCTTGCCCACGATGCCGCCGATGACGGTGAGCGGGAAGCCGACCAGCACCCAGACGGTGAGGAGCAACATCACGGTGGTGGCCGGCAGGGCCTGGGTGGAGCCGTTCGCCCAGTGCACAGTGTTGATCACACTCCACGTCAGGAAGAAGGGGCCTGGGGGTGGGGGGAGAGAGAGGGTCAGGGTATGATACAAACCCAACCCCTTCCCCGCACCTCCCTGTCTGACCCCCTCACACCCTCTTTCCCCCCCCTCCCTGACGCCTCACACCCTCTACCCCCCCCTCCTCCCCGACCCCTCACACCCCCTCCCCTCATCCCCCTCCCTGACCCCTCACCCCCCCCGACCGCACCGTCCCCCTTGACCCCTCATTCCCTCTTCCCCGACCCTTCACCCCCTCTACCCCCCCCCCGCACCGTCCCCCCTGACCCCTCACACCCTCTTCCTCCGACCTCTCACACCTTCTTCCCCCCCCCCCCACCACCAGGCGTACCAGAGAAGAGGCTGGAGGTGAGCAGGATGTTCCACACCCAGCGATTGCCGCCCAGCTTGCGGTAGAAAGTTGCTGGCCACGTAGCCGGACACGCAGCAGGTCAGGGCGTACAGGAGGATGGCGGCAGAGTTGATGGCGCCGTGCCGGTGTACGTTGAACATGCCCAGCAACGCCATGACGATGATGCCTGCGGTGGGGGGGGGGGGGGCGAAGGCCGGAGGGTCAGCGGGGCCAGGGGGGGGGCAGGGCCAGCAAACACAGGGCAAGGGGCACGGGGGTCAACAAACCACAGGGCAAGGGTCACGGGGTCGCCGAAACACAGGGCAAGGGTAGAGGGTTCAAAGTCACACAGCGTGGAAACAGGCCCTTCAGCCCAACCTGCCCACACCGACCAACATGGACGCACTAGTCTCACCCGCCTGCTTTTGGCCCATATCCCTCTATGCCTCGCTATTGGGGCAGTGCAGCGTAGGTTCACCAGGGATGGCAGGGACTGTCATACGAGGAAAGATTGGAAAGACTGGGCTTGTATTCACTGGAATTAAGAAGGATAAGAGGGGATCTTATGGAAATGTATACAATTATCAAAGGACTGGACAAGCTAGATGCAGGAAAAATGTTCCCAATGATGGGGGGGGGGGGGGGGGGGGGGGGGGGGAGTCCAGAACCAGAGACCACAGTCCAAGAATAAAGGGGTAGGCCATTGAAAAGCAAGATGAGAAAAAACTTTTTTCACCCAGAGAGTTGTGAATTTGTGGAATTCTCTGCCATAGAAGGCGGTGGAGGCCAACTCACTGGATGAATTTTAAAGAGTTAGATAGAGCTCTAGAGGCTAGCAGAATCAAACGATATGGGGAGTAGGCAGGCACGGGTTACTGATTGTGGATGATCAGCCATGATCACAATGAATGGCTGTGCTGGCTCGAAGGGCCGAATGGCCTACTCCTGCACCTATTTTCTATGTAAACCTGCCCCATCCATGTACCTGTCTAAATGTTTCTTAAATATGATGACAGCACCTGCCCCAGTTACTTCCTCCGGCAGTTCCGTACACCCACCACCTGCCTGCATTGAGCCCATGACTCCATCTACACTTCACGCTGCCTCGGCAAGACCAGCAGCATCACCGAGGACCAGTCTCACTTCTCCCCTCTTCCCTCGGGAAGTGTGAAAACGCACACCTCCAGATTCAGGGACAGGTTTCTTCCCAGCTGTGATCAGGCAACTGAACCGTCCTCTCACCCATTAGAGAGCGGTCCTGAACTCCCATCTATCTCATTGGAGACCCTTGGACTGTCTTCGATCAGACTTTGCGGGACTGGCCCTGCACTGAACATTATTCCCTTTTCAAAGGAAGACAAAAATGCTGGAGAAACTCAGCGGGGGAGGCAGCATCAATGGAGCGAAGGAATAGGTGACGCTTCGGGTCGAGACCCTTCTGAAGGCTGTTCACTGTATCTCGGTACACATGGACAATAAACTAAACTCAAAAAAATTAAACTCAACTACCTCCTCCGGCAGCTCGTTCCAGACACCCACCATCCTTTGTGTAAAAAGATTACCCCTCAGGTACCTATTTAAATCTTTCCCCTCCTGACATTAAACCTATGTCCTCTGGCCCTCGATTCCCCTACTCTGGGCAAGAGACTCTGTGTGTCTACCCAATCTATTCCTCTCATGACAGGAACATGTTTGGACACGCTAGAGGCAGGAAACATGTTCCCGATGTTGGGAGAGTCCAGAACCAGGGGCCACACACAGTTTAAGAATAAGGAGTAAGACATTTAGAACGAAGACGAGGAAACACTTTTTCTCACAGAGAGTGGCGAGTCTGTGGAATTCTCTGCCTCAGAGGGTGGTGGAGGGCAGGTTCTCTGGATACTTTCAAGAGAGAAAGATAGCGGAGACAGGGGATATGGGGAGAAGGCAGGAACGGGGTACTGATTGGGGATGATCAGCCACGATCACACTGAATGGCGGTGCTGGCTCGAAGGGCCGAATGGCCTCTACTCGTGCACCTATTGTCTAATGATTGTATTCTTTATGCACTGAAGATGTTTCTACTTTGTTTCCATGTGTTAAAGATGTTGCTCATGTACTGTTCTGGGTAAAGGAACTGCCACTCCATCTATTTTATCGGTGATTGCTTTGTAGAGGTCACCCCCCCCCCCCTTTGTACGTTTGCGCCGTTATTGTCTAGGGCAGGCACGTGCCGTCAGGGTAGACAAGGTAGGCCGTGCTTACCCCGACTAAAATGATAAAACGGTAACTATTAAATATAAATAGTAAAGATTTCAAATTCATTTTCCTAAATTCAGTATTTACTATTAAGTGGTTATTATTTTAATAATGGATCCTGGGTGGGCATAATTCTCCCGTGCCTTGATTGAATGGCAAGAGTAAACTCGATGGGCTGAGCGGCCTAATTCTGCGCCCATCACTTATAAACGTACATTAGTCGGCGTGGACAAGGTGGGACGAATTACCTGGTTCTGCACTGTGAGACTCTACGACTCTGTCCCAACAGCCCCCCTCAAATGGGGGACGCGGACAACACCCCCCACCCTCCATTGGCCACCCCCTCCCCTCTCCATCCCCCCCCACCCCTGGTCTCACCTGTCCCCAGGGTCAGGAACTGTGCCCCCACCCCCAGCACGGAGCAGAGGAGGCTCTTGTGGGGGGGGAAGCGGAAGACGTCAGTGTGGATGATCTTCCAGCCGTTGTCGGCCTGCTCAAAGTCGTCGCGGGGAGAGGGTCCCAGCCCCCCGGAGCCGCCAGCCCCCCCGTCGTCCTCCAGGTTGTAGCGGGCGAAGTCGTTGCGCAGGACGCGCATGAGGATGACGAGGACGAAGCCGGTGAGCAGGAAGACCAGCACCATGGAGTTGATGATGGAGAGCCAGTGGATCTCCAGCGAGCGGGGGAAGAAGCTGGCGTCGCGCAGCCGGTCCTGCCGCCGCTCGTAGGGCAGCGCCGTCTCGTGCCAGCGCACGCTGTAGGTGTGCGTCATGGCGGCCGGCGCCCGCAACTCGTCCAGGCTCTGCGGCTTCGACTCGCGCATGCTGACGTTGGCCGAGATCAGCCGGTCGCCGTTGTACTCCAGGTGGAAGTCCAGGTGGGTCCAAAGCCCCACCTTGTGCGTGTGCGGCAGGAAGGTGCTCTCCTCAAGGTAGCCCACAAAGCCACGCACAGGCAGGTCGTCCAGCACAAACTCAAAGTAGTACAGCTCCTCCACTGCCTCCTTCAGCTGATCGATCTGCACAGAGAGAGGGGGAGAAAGAAAGAGTGGGGGTGGGGGGGGGGGGGGAGGAGGAGAGTGGGGGGGAGAAGGAGAGTGGGGGGGGGGGGGAAGAAAAGAAGGAGAGTGGGGGGAGAGAAGAGTGGAGGGGGAGGCGAGTTGGGGGGGGGGGAGGAGAGGGGGGGGGGAAGAAGGAGAGTGGGGGGGGGGAAAAGAAGGAAGAAGGAGAGTGGGGGGGGAAAGAAGGAGAGTGGGGGGTGAAGAAGGAGAGTGGGGGGGGGGGGCGGAGGAGAGAGGAGAGGGGGGGAGGGGGGGAAGGGGGGGGGAGGAGGAGAGGGGGGGGGAAGAGAGGAGAGTGGGGGTGGGGGGAGGGGGGAGGGGGAGGGGAGGAGGAGAGAGAGGGAGAGGAGGCTGAGGGGGATGAGTGGGGGGGGGTGGGGGGGGGGGGAGGGAGGGGGGAGGGAGAGTGGTGGGGGAGGGGAGGGGGGTGGGGGGGGGGGGGAGGGGGGAGGAGAGGGGGGGGGGGGGTGGGGGCGGGGGGGGGGGGGGGAGGAGAGTGGGGGGGGGGGGGAGAGTGGGGGGGGGCAGGGTGGGGGGGGGGGGAGTGGGGGGGGGGGGAGGGGGGGGGAGGGGGGGGGGTGGGGGGGGAGGAGGGGGGGGGGGGGAGGGGGGGGGGGGGGGGGGGGGAGGGAGTGAGAGTGGGGGGGGGGAGGAGAGTGAGGGGGGGAGGAGAGAGGGGGGGAGAGAGGAGAGAGGAGAGAGGGAGGGAGGTGAGAGAGGGGGTGGGAGAGAGTCAGTGCAGCTGGTGTCATCCACCCTCGATCGTCGGGGGGGGGGGGGGGGGCAGGAGGATAGAGGCAGATACAGAGATATCCAGCACTAACTCAAAGTAGTCCACCACCTCCATCAATTGCTCTAATCTACGGGCAGAGAGGGGGAGAGTGAGTGCGGTTAGTGCCACCCAACCTCTATCTACAGGGGGAGAGATCCAGCACAAACTCAACTGTGTACGCCAATGGCGGCGCAGCGGGTAGAGCCGCTGCCTCCCCGCGCCAGAGACCCGGGTTCCATCCCAACCACGGTTGCTGTCTGTACAGTTTGTACGTTCTGTCCGTGACGTGCGTGGGTTTTCTCCGGGTGCTCGGGTTTCCTCTCACACACGGATTTGTAGATTAATTGGCTCGTGCAAAAATTGTAATTTGTCGTGTGTGCGCGTGTGTGTGTAGGATAGTGTCAGTGTGCGGGTGTGGGAGTCTGGGGGTGGGGTGGAAGATTGCAACCTTCTCGTGGTCTGCCCTGTTTCGACTAATGCAATCAACTCGACGTGCACAAACAGACGATCAAATAGAACAAGTTGTCGAACAACTTTAGGCTGTGCACGCCACACGAAAGAAGAAGAAGACTGGGGGTGGGTCACTAGCCAGTATCAGTTGAGTTTATTGTTATGTGTACTGAATGGAAGCGAGCCAGAGGGCAAAGGGAGTGGCACACAAGGCAGATCTATTTGAATGTATAAAGAATGAATCCCAGCCAGTATTACAAGTTTTGCCTGACGTTTAAGCTAATTGTTCTGTCCACCTCCTCCTCAGTTCAATTTACTGCCACGTCACTTTTATTTTTATAGACAATAGACAATAGGTGCAGGAGTAGGCCATTCGACCCTTCTTGCCAGCACCACCATTCAATGTGATCATGACTGATCATCCCCAATCAGTACCCCATTCCTGCCTTCTCCCCATATCCCCTGACTCCGCTATTTTTAACATGATCTTACCCGCTTGCTTCCTGGCCCTTGCAGTGTACAGTTCATCAATGGAGGTTGCAGCCAATAAGAGCCCTATCTAGCTCTCTCTTTAAAGTATCCAGAGAACTGGCCTCCACCGCCCTCCGAGGCAGAGAATTCCACATTCTCACAACTCTATGTGAAGAAATGTTTCCTCGTCTCCGTTCTAAATGGCTTACCCCTTATTCTTAAACTGTGGCCCCTGGTTCTGGACTCCCCCAACATCGGGAACATGTTTCTTTCCTCCAGCGTGTCCAAACCCTTAATAATCTCAATAAGAAAACCTCTCATCCTTCTAAACTCCAGAGTGTACAAACCCAGCTGCTCCATTCTCTCAGCATATGACAGTCCTGCCATCCCGGGAATTAACCTTGTAAACCTACACTGCACACCCTCAATAGCAAGAATGTCCTTCCGTAAATTAGGAGACCAAAACTGTACACAATACTCCAGGTGTGGTCTCACTAGAGCCCTGTACAACTGCAGAAGGACCTCTTTGCTCCTGTACTCAACTCTCGACAACAGCACATGATTACAATCAAACCGTCCCCAGTGTACAGATACACGATGAGGGTAACAACTTTTCGTGCAAGATAAAACGTTGGGGAGAATACGTGTTCGGAGCGGACTAGAAGGGTCGAGATGGCCTGTTTCCGTGCTGTAATTGTTATACGAGGGGGAGAACTGGATATTTTTGGTGCCTTCCCTCACAGTGAATTCTGCTGTGGGGGGACGTTTCATGTTGATTTCTATAGTGTACTGTTTCTGTGTCTTTTTTCTTTTTCTCTTTTTTCTCTTTTTTTGATTTGTATGGATTTATTGCATTGATCTGTTCAATTAATTTAATCAATCTCTGTAAAGCACTTTGGTTCAAATACTGGTTTTGTTGAAAAGTGCTATATAAATAAATATTATTATTATTATTATTATTATGGTTAAAAGTCCAGTGGAGGAAGGCACTGCAGATGCTGATTTAAATCGAAGATAGACACAAAATGCTGGAATAACTCAGCATGACAGGCAGCATCTCTGGAGAGAAGGAATGGGTGACGTTTCGGGTCGAGACCACTCTTCAGACCCTGACACCTCGACCCGAAACGTCATCCATTCCTTCTCTCCAGAGATGCTGCCTGTCCCGCTGAGTTACTCCAGCATTTTGTGTCTACCCCCTATACCTCTAGGCCCTCCACATTCTAACACCCTCCAACTTCCACCCCTCCACCCTCTCACCTCCACACTCTCGCCCCGTCCCCTCAATACCAGACTCCCCGCCACAGGGCCCCCCCACCCTCCTCTAGTTCCTCTTCTACATGCCTGTCTACCCTCTCACCCCCTTCACCTCGATACCAGTCAATAGACAACAGGTGCAAGAATAGGCCATTCAGCCCTTCGAGCCATCATCGCCATTCAACCATGCCTGATCGTCCCCAATCAGTACCCCGTTCCTGTCTTCTCCCCATATCCCCCGACACCGCTATCTTTAAGATCCCCTCTCTTCATCAGACTTTACACTACCTCAATAGCAAGGGTCTCATCTCTACACTCTCGACCCTCCTCTCGATACCAGACTCTCTTCCTCACCCCAGGGGCTCCCCTTCCCTGTCTACCCCTCTAGTCCCTCTCCCACATACTAGTCTACCCTCTCACCCCCTCCCCTCGATGCCAGACTCTTTTCCTCGCCCCAGGTGCTCCCCTGTCTCTCTCTCCTCTACCCCTCTAGTCTCTCTCCCACATACTAGTCTACTCCCTCACCCCTTTCCTTCGATACCAGACTCTCTTCCCCACCCCAGGGGCTCCCCTCGCCTTTCTCTCTCTCCCCTATACCCCTCTCCCACATACTAGTCTACTCCCTCACCCCCTCCCCTCGATACCAGACTCTTTTCCTCACCCCAGTGGCTCCGCTCGCTTCTCTCTCTCCTCTACCACTAGTCCCTCTCCCACATACCAGTCTACTCTCTCACCCCCTCCCCAGGGGCTCCCCTCCCCTCTCTCTCTCTCCCCTCTACTAGTCCCTCTCCCAAATACCAGTCTACTCTCTCACCCCCTCCCCAGGGGCTCCCCTCGCCCCTCTCTCCCCTCTACTAGTCCCTCTCCCAAATACCAGTCTACTCTCTCACCCCCTCCCCAGGGGCTCCCCTCGCTTCTCTCTCTCCCCTCTACCACTAGTCCCTCTCCCACATACCAGTCCACCCTGTCACCCCCGTCCCCACGCTCCCAGTCTCCCCCCGCACCTGCTGGGCGTCGAGCTGGAGCTGACAGAGTTGTCGGCGGGAGTGGTCCTTGCGGAAGGCGATGCGGTAGAGGCTCTCGGCCATGCGGTCGCCGTCCAGCACCTCGCCCAGGCTGAGGCTGCGATGGCGGACGCGGTCGGGCCGGCACACGGGCAGGCTGTAGTAGTGATACGTCTCCTGCGGGTTGTGGTACGGGCCCACCTTGTTGACGTACACGGGCACCTCCTGGCCGGCGGCGTAGCGGCCACCGCCGGCCGGGGCAGGGGCAGGGGCTCCGGCTTCACCCTCCTCCCTGGCTCCGGCTCCGTCCGCCGCCGCCGTCACCGTCACCGCGCACAGGAGAAGCATCAGCAGCAGCGCCGCCCGCCCGCTGCCGAACCCAAGCCTCGGGCTTCCCGCTCCCATTCCTCCCCCCGCCGGCCGTGAGCTCCCTCCTCCTCCTCCCCCGGCCCCGGCTCCCCGCCGCCGCCGGCCGCTGTCCCGGGCCCCGCAACTCCCCTCAGGCCTCGGGCCTCCTCCACCTCCGGCCGCCGCCATTTTGAAACCTAGCAACCAGGATCTTGCAAGCCCCCCCCCCCCGCTAACAAGGACCCCACCCTCGGGGCGGCCGCCGCTCCGCCCGCTCGCTCTTTCTCCAACACCAACTCCCCTGATCCCCGGCAGGTGGGTGGGACCCTCGCCCACGCTCAGTCTCCCCGGCCCGCAGCGGTCTGCAAGGCGACGAAAGTCGGATAGTGATGGAGAGAGGGAGTCAGGCGCAGCGCGGGGCAGCCCCGCCACGTCACCGTCCGGGCCGGGGAGGCGGGGCTTCAGCGGGCAGAGCCCCCTCCCCCTGCCCCAACTGCTTGTTTATTATCTTTTTATTAACTGATTGCAGCCTCCTCCCCGCCAAGAATCGAGGTCTGATTAGTTTTCATCTTTTTAAATAGATTTTTACAAGATTGTCGACCCTTTCTGGTTGAAGAGGGGAGGGGGGGTCACGTGAGAGCCGAGGGTGACATCATTGAGACGATCACGTGGGGGTAATCGCGATGACGTGAGCTGCAATGACCACGTGGGGTGTAGCGGTTGCGTCATGGCGACGATGACGTGGCGTGGGTGGTGGTCACGTGCGGCCCGACGATGACGTGTATGTTGTGGATACCACTGGGCTGACCACGTGGGTCTCAGGTCACAGGGTCAACGAGCAGGATTAGGCCATTCGGCCCATCAAGTCTGTTCCGCCATTCAACCCCGGCCGATCGATCTCCCGCTCCCAACCCCATTCTCCTGCCTTCTCCCCGTAACCCCAGACGCCCCCACTAATCAACAATCTGTCTATGTGGAAGAAAGAACTACAGAGGCCAGTTTTTAAATCAAAGGGTCGACACAAAATGCTGGAGTAACTCAGCGGGACAGGCAGCATCTCCACTCACCCCTCTGTCAAACTTCTCAAGTTTGCGGACGACACAACCCTGATTGGGCTGATCCAGGATGGGGAGAAATCTGCCTACAGACAGGAAGTGTCACAACTGCCATCGCAACAACCTGGAGCTCAATGCTCTTAAGACAGTGGAATTGATTGTAGACTTTAGGAGAGTTCACCCCACTCACCATCAACAACACCACAGTCACATCTGTGGAGTCTTTTAAGTTCCTGGGAACCATCATCTCCAAGGACCTTAAGTGGGGGGCTACCATCGACTCCACAGTCAAAAAGGCACAACAGAGGAAGGGCTTCGACCCGCCCGCTCACAACAGCTGGAGCGCGGCCTGGAGTTTTGTCACCTGAGGGGGAGTTGGAAGAAGAGGGAATGGCCGGGGTGAGACTGGTCCGTGATTATGCTGCTGGCCTTGCCGAGGCAGCGCAGGTTCGCCAACGTTCTCGCTCCCAAATAAGGGACAAAAGGTCAAAATAAGGGACAAGTTCCCGCACGGCAATTTGTTGAGCGACGATGCCGTGGCTGGGTGAATGATGAGTTGGCCTGGGTACTGGACTGCACACAAAGCCCAGCCGGCGGGCCAGTTCTGGCCCGGGTGCTGAAAAGTCCGGCGCCCCGTCCAACTCATGATAGGCAATGAGAAGGACGATCGGTGGTGGTGTCGGCGGTCAGCGAAGGTCCGATGGTGCCACGGGCGAGGCGCTGCTGCTGCTGCTGCTGCTGCTGCACTCCATGGGCTGCACTATGTCGGGACGGGTGAGGCGGGGCCGGACGCGGCGTTCCAACCCGTCAGTCCCCTCGACCCGAGTAGTAGTGGTCAAATACGGGACAAGGGCGAACCCGTACGGGACAAACCAATTTAGCCAAATATACGGGATGTCCCGGCTAATACAACCCTAGGTATGTGTCCCTGAAGTCCATCACTGTCTCCCTTCTGTTGCTGACATTGAAAGGTGGTTGTCTCAACACCAGGACGCAAGGTTCTCGACCCCCTTCCTCCACGTTGCAATATTACTACACAAGGGCACCATTAGGATGCAAGGAACTGCAGATGCTGGACTCACCAATAAGAAAAGACACAGAGTGCTGGTGTATCTCAGCGGGTCAAGCGGCATCTCTGGAGAACATGGATTGGTGACGTTGTGGGTCTGGACCCTTCTTCAGACTGGGACCCTTCCACTGACCCGGATAACATCACCTACCCACGTCCTCCAGAGATGCTGCCCGACCCGCTGAGTTACTCCAGCACTTTGTGTCTTCTTTTGAACACAATTAACACTCAAAAGTGTTGAGTAAAATACTCACAAAGAAAAAAAATAAACAGACTGAAGAATATAGTCTTGCATTTTTTGCAATTTGCAAAGAAAGTGCAGGTTAAAAAAAGTGCAAAAGTTCCATTGAGGTGGGTTGGGAGATCAGGACTAGGGCCCTCGGTTTAGGTTTCTCTCACCTCCCCCTCTCCCCTTTCTCTGCCTCCCTCTCTCTGGTCTCTCCCCTTTTTCTCTCCCCTCCCCTCTTTCCCCTCCTCTCTCTCTCTCTCTCACCCCCCTCTACCTCCCCCCTCTCTCCCCCTTTCTGCCCTCTCCAAGCCTCTCCCCCTCTCTCATCCCCTCCTTCCCTCTCTCCTCCATCTCCCTCTCTCCGTGACCTTTCCCTGTCGCCCCCTCTCGCTCTGTCTCTCTCACGCCATCTCTCTCATTCTCTCTCCATCTATCTGCATTCTCTCTCTCTCTCTCTCCATCCCCCTCTCTCCATCTCCCCCTTATCTCTCTCTCTCTCCCCCCTCTGTCCATCTCCCCACTCTCTCTCACTACATCTCTCTTTCCCTCATTCTCTCTCCATCTGCCTATTCTACATTCTATTCTACATTCTGTCCCCCCCTCCCTCTCTGCACCCCCCCCCCCCCTTTGTCTCACTCACTTTCTAACCATCTATCTTGACTATCTCTCAGTTGTAGGAAGGAACTGCAGATGCTGGTTTAAACCGAAGATCGGCACTGGATAATGCTGGAGTAGCTTTCCACACCTCACGCCTCCTTATCTCTATGCCTCCCTCTCCCCTGATTGAGTCTGAAGAAGGGTCTCGACCCGAAACGTCGCCCATTCCTACTCTCCTGAGATGGTGCCCGTCCCGCTGAGTTACTCCAGCATTTTGCGCCCGTCTTTGACTCTCCCTCCCCCCCCCCCCCCCCCCCCCACCCCCCAGGGGGCCTTTGTGACTTCACAGAGGCTCAGAAACCGCCCCCTCCCCCCTAGGGACCGCCCCCCCACTCTGTGGTTAGACAGACGGTCTGAGGGGCCCCCCCAGCACCGTCTCTCAGCCTGCCCGCGTCCTGCCGCCCCAGGCCGTCCCCTCCGACCTCCACCCTCCGCCCTTTGGCCTCCGTTCTGGCGGCCATTTTGTCACCCTTCAAAAACCCCGCGGTCGATCCTGTTTCAACCCCCCCCTCCTCCCCCCCCCCCCCCCCTTTAAGGATGTGCGAGGAGCCTTAAGGATGGTTCCCCGGGAAAAAAGCCGGCCTTGAGGGGCCCCCCCTCGCGTGAAGGGAGGGGGGGCGGTGGACGGGGGGGAGGAGGGGGGGGGGGGGGATAAGAAAGGCTGCCGCCATTCTCCTGGGCCTCTTCTATCCACCGCCCTCTGCCAACCCCCCCTCCCCCCCCTCCCCCTCGTCCCTCCCTCACCGACCGATAAATGGCCAACTCGCAAGCCAAGGTGGTCTCGTCCATCCTGGAGAAGCACGGCTACCAGCTGGGGCGCTACCTGGGCAAAGGGGCGTACGCCATCGTATGGGAGGCCTACTTCAAGAAGTGGAAGACCAACGTGGCTGTCAAGGTGCGTAGGAGGGGGCGTGGGGGGGTGCGGGGGCCGCGGACGCTGGCTTCAACCGAAGGTGGACGCGAGGTGGAGCAGCGGTAGAGTTGCTGCCTTGCAGCGCTGGGGACCCGGGTTCAATCCCCACCACGGGTGCTGTCTGCACGGAGTTTGCACGTTCTCTCCGTGACCTGCGTGGGTTTTCTCTGAGATCTTCGCTTTCCTCCAACACTCGTGCAGCTTTGCAGGTTAATTCAGTCAAGTCTTCTGCAGTTGTATAGGGCTCTGGTGAGACCACATCTGGAGTATTGTGTATAGTGTTGGTCTCCTAATTTGAGGAAGGACATCCTTGTGATTGAGGCAGTGCAGCGTCGGTTCACGAGATTGATCCCTAGGATGGCGGGACTGTGATCATGGCTGATCGTCCCCTATCAATAACCCGTGCCTGCCTTCTCCCCATATCCTTTGATTCCACTAGCCCCTAGAGCTCTATCTAACTCTCTCTTAAATCCATCCAGTGACTTGGCCTCCACTGCCCTGTGTGGCAGGGAATTCCACAAATTCACAACTCTCTGGGTTGTTTTTTTTTCTCACCTCAGTCTTAAATGGCCTCCCATTTATTCTAAGACTGTGTGTGGCCCCTGGTTCTGGACTCGCCCAACATTGGGAACATTTTTCCTGCATGTAGCTTGTCCAGACCTTTTATAATTTTATATGTTTCTATAAGACTCCCCCTCATCCTTCGAAACCCCAGTGAATACAAGCCTAGTCTTTCCTCATATGACAGTCCCGCCATCCCAGGGATCAATCTTGTGAACCTACGCTGCACTGCCTCAATCGCAAGGATCTGCCCACTCACTCAACCTGTCAAAGTCACCCTACAACCTCCTAACATCCTCTTCACAATCAAAATTCTTAAGGGGTTGGACAGGCTAGATGCAGGAAGATTGTTCCCGATGTTGGGGAAGTCCAGGACAAGGGGTCACAGCTTAAGGATAAGGGGGAAATCCTTTAAAACCAAGATGAGGAGAACTTTTTTCACACAGAGAGTGGCAAATCTCTGGAACTCTCTGCCACAGAGGGTAGTCGAGGCCACAGTTCATTGGCTATATTTAAGAGGGAGTTAGATGTGGCCCTTGTGGCCAAGGGGATCAGAGGGTATGGAGAGAAGGCAGGTACGGGATACTGAGTTGGATGATCAGCCATGATCATATTAAATGGCGAATGGTGCAGGCTCGAAGGGCCGAATGGCCAACTCCTGCACCTAATTTCTATGTTTCTAAATGCTTCCAGGTGCTGCTGAAGGAGAAGGCCGAGACGGAATTCCTCACCAAGTTCCTGCCTCGGGAGATCCAGGTGTGGAAGATGCTGAAGCATCCTAACCTGGTCAGCTTCTACCAGTCCATCGAGACCACCAACAGGGTGTACATTATGCTGGAGCTTGCCCCCGGAGGTGAGGTGATGGACCGCATACGCATGAAGGGGCCCTGTGAAGAGAAGCAGGCCGGCAAGTGGTTCGAGCAACTGTGCCAGGGCATGGCCTACATCCACAGTCACGGAGTGGTCCACAGGTGAGGGCTGGTCTATGTGTGTGTGTGTGTATGTGTGTGTGTGTGTGTGTGTATGTGTTGTGTGTGTGTGTGTGTATGTGTGTATGTGTGTGTGGTGTGTGTGTGTGTGTGTGTGTGTGTGTGTGTGTGTGTGTGTGTATGTGTGTGTGTGTGTGTGTGTGTGTATGTGTGTGTGTGTGTATGTGTATGTGTATGTGTGTGTGTGTGGTGTGTGTGTGTGTGTGTGTGTGTGTGTGTGTGTGTGTGTGTGTGTGTGTGTGTGTGTGTCGGTGTGTGTGTGTGTGTATGTTATCCAACTCAGTATCCCGTACCTGCCTTCTCTCCATACCCCCTGATCCCCTTAGCCACAAGGGCCACATCTAACTCCCTCTTAAATATAGCCAATCAATATTGGCTATAAGGGTCTTGGTGAGACCACACCTGGAGTATTGTGTACAGTTTTGGTCTCCAAATCTGAGGAAGGACATTATTGCCATAGAGGGAGTGCAGAGAAGGTTCACCAGACTGATTCCTGGGATGTCAGGACTGTTTATGAAGAAAGACTGGATAGACTTGGTTTATACTCTCTAGAATTTAGGAGAGTGAGAGGGGATCTTATAGAAACTTACAAAATTCTTAAGGGGTTGGACAGGCTAGATGCAGGAAGATTGTTCCCGATGTTGGGGAAGTCCAGGACAAGGGGTCACAGCTTAAGGATAAGGGGGAAATCCTTTAAAACCGAGATGAGAAGAACTTTTTTCACACAGAGAGTGGTGAATCTCTGGAACTCTCTGCCACAGAGGGTAGTCAAGGCCAGTTCATTGGCTATATTTAAGAGGGAGTTAGATGTGGCCCTTGTGGCTAAGGGGATCATGGGGTATGGAGAGGAAGGCAGGTACGGGATACTGAGTTGGATGATCAGCCATGATCATATTGAATGGCGGTGCAGGCTCGAAGGGCCGAATGGCATACTCCTGCACCTAATTTCTATGTTTCTATGTCAGTGTATGTGTGTGTATCAGTGTGTGTTTGGTCAGTGTGTGTTTGTGTTGTGTCGGTCAGTGTGTGGTGTGTCAAGAGTGTGTGTGTGGGTGTGTGTGTGTCAGGTGTGTGTGTGTGTGTGTGTGTGTGTGTTGTGTATGTGTGTGTGTCAGTGTGGTGTGTCAGTGTGTGTGTGTGTGGGGGATACTCAGGTGAGGGGGAGCTGGCGGGGAAGGGCCCGGCCCAGCGGGGAGGGGAGGAATAGGGTGACAGAGGCCGAGGAGGGATGGGTCAGTGTGCCTGTGTATGTGTGTATGTCAGTGTATGTGTGTGTGTGTGCATGTGTCTATTGTATGTGCCTGTGTATATATCGCCCTCTCTCTGCCTCTCTGACACACCCCCCTACTCTTTCTCCCCTCACTCACACTCCCCCCTCGCTTGCTCCTTGTCTCATGCTCTTCCCCCCCTCCTTCCGCCTCTCTGCCACACTCCCCCTCTCCCTGCGCTCTCTCACGCTCCCCTTTCCTCCTACGAAACACTTACCTCACTCTCTCTGGCAATTCTCCTCTCCGACACCCACCTCATCTCTCTAACCCCCCAGATCTCTCTCTCCCCCTCTCCCACCCTTCCTCATCTCTCCCCTCTCTAACACCCCTCATTTCTCCCCCTCCTAACCCCCTTCATCTCTCCCCCTCTTAACCCCTAATCTCTCCCCCCTTCTCCTAACCCCTCATCTCTCTCCCCCTCTCTAACCTCCCCCTCTCTCTCTCTCCCTCTCCTACAATGGTATATGGACACACTGATCTGTTCTGTATTCATGCCTTCTGTACTCTGTTGTGCTGAAGCAAAGCAAGAATTTCATTGTCATACCTCAGACACATGACAATAAACTCTCTTGAATCTTGAATCTAACCCCCTGTCTCTCTTTCTCTCTCTCCCTCTCTAACCCCCATCTCTCTCCCTCTCTAACGCATGCTGTATGTACAGGCGAATATCCTCTTGCGTAAATTAGGTGCGTGTACAGATGTGGTGAAGATGTCGCTATTTAGAGCATACTGCACACCACCCTACACTGTGCACTTGTGGTCGAACTATGGAAAGACAAGTATGCAGAGACTAAAGGTGGCATATAACAATGCCATGAGAACACTGCTAAGGCAACCTAGATGGTGTAGTGCCAATAACATGTTTGTGGCTGCAGGAGTCAGTACTTTAGAAGCTATCCTAAGACATCACATGTATAAATTCATTTGCAGGATAAATGACTCTAAAAATGTGCTTATTGTGGCCTTGACAAACATAAGGGTTAGCACTACACGCTACGAATCCCAGCTGTGGAGACTCATCCATGCCTTCATCTCCTCCTTCATCTCCTCCTGGACTACTGCAACTCACTTCTCCTTGGCATCAGCTCCACCTACATCAACCGACTCCAACTGGTCCAGAACGCAGCCGCCCGACTCATCACCCACACCAAATCCTGGCATCACATCACTCCAGTCCTCAAACAACTTCATTGGCTTCCCATCTCCCACCGGATCACCTACAAAATCCTGGTCCTCACCTACAAAGCCCTCCAACATCTGCCCCCCCCCCCCCCCCCCCCCCCCCCATATCTCACTGTGACCCTCCTCTCCCCCTACAATCCTCCCTCACGGTCCCTCAGATCCACATCAGCCGGTCCCCCTCTCCTCCACAAGTCCAACCTCCGCAGTTTTGGGACAGAGCTTTCTCCAGGGCAGCTCCCCAGGCCCTGGAACTCCCTCCCCCAACTGCTCCGCAATTCCGTGTCCCTCACCATCTTCCCGTCCCGCCTCAAGACCCATCGCTTCACCGCTGCCTATCCTTAGCCCCACGTGCCGTCCCTTTTCATCTGTGCATGAATTGCCTCGTTCTGTGTTTTGTATTGAATTCTGTCTTTACTTTGTGTACTAGTCATGTCTCTACTATTTATTTCATTCCGCTTACATGTTTTTCCTCTACCTGCTAAATTTCTGTAAGGTGTCCGTGAGCCTCTTGAAAGGCGCCCATAAATAAAATTTATTATTATTATTATTGTTGTCTCGTTGTAGGACATTGATTATCTTTTAATCTGGATTTTTAACTTAAGTATTGTGGGTTTTAAAAATATATAAATTATGATGTTTTTATATGTGATATACCAAGATTTTATATTTATGATATTTGATATGCAATGCATTTTTAATGTAATGTTGCCCCTTGTCTGGACCATGAGTCCAGAATAAAGTTTGTTATTATTATTATTATTATTAACCCCCATCTCTCTCTCTCTCTCTCCCTCTCTAACCCCCATCTCTCTCCCTCTCTAACCCCCCGTCTCTCTCCCTGTACCTCTTGAAACCCCATCTCTCTCTCTCTCCACTCCTAACCCCCTTCTCTCTCTCTCTCCTCCTCTCTCCCTCCACTCTCCTCCCTCTCTTTTTCCCCCAGTCTCTCTCTCTCTCCCTCTCTAAACCCCCATCTCTCTCTCTCTCCCTCTCTACCCCCCCTCTCTCTCTCTCCCTCTCTAACCCCCCCGTCTCTCTCTCCCTCTCTCTCCGTCTCTCCCGGGGCCTCAGGGACCTGAAGCTGGAGAACCTGCTGCTGGACATCAACGACAATGTAAAGATCTCGGACTTTGGCTTCTGCAAGGTGGCGTCGGTGGATGTGGGGGGGGTGCAGAAGATGCAGCTGAGCGAGACGTACTGCGGCATCTATGCCTACGTTCCCCCCGAGGTGCTGCAGGGGACCCCCTACACCCCCTTCCTCTCCGACATCTGGAGCATGGGGGTCATCCTCTTCACCCTGGTGACTGGCAAGCTGCCCTTCGACGACTCCAACCTGCGCCGCCTCCTCAAGCAGATGCTCCGTCCCTCCCATCTTCACCAGCCGGCCCCCTCGGGTCCTCCCCACAAGGTGGAGAACCTCCCCCCGCAAACTCAGTCACTACCCCCGCACGCCCTCCACCCCCCGTCACAACCCCCCACACACACACACACCACCCCGCCACACAAACACACACCACACACACACAACACACACCCACCCACACACACACACACACACACACACCCACACACACACACACACACACACCCCCACACCCACACCCACACACTCACACACCCACACACACACACACACACACACACACACACACACACACACACACACACACACACACACACACACCCACACACACACACACACACACACACCAACCCCCACACACACACACACACACACACACACACACACACACACACACACACACACACACACACACACACACACACACACACACACACACACACACACACACACACACACATACACAAACACACACACACTCACACCCACACACACACCCACACACACCCCCACACACACACACACACACACGCACACACTCACACACCCACACACACACACACACACACACACCCCTCACACACACACCCACACACACACACATCCAGGGACAGACTACAGACAATGGGCAATAGGTGCAGAAGTAGGCCATTCAGCCCTTCGAGCCAGCACCACCATTCAGTGTGATCATAGACAATAGGTGCAGGAGGAGGCCATTCAGCCCTTCGAGCCAGAACCGCCATTCATTGTGATCATGGCTGATCATCGCCAATCAATAACCTGTTCCTGCCCTCTCCCCATATCCCCTGACTCCACTAGCCCCTAGAGCTCTATCTAACTAACCCTCTCTTAAATCCATCCAGTGACTTGGCCTCCACTGCCCTCTGTGGCAGGGAATTCCACAAATTCACAACTCTCTGGGTGAAAAAGTTTTTCCTCACCTCAATCTTAAATGGCCTCCCCTTTATTCTAAGACTGTGGCCTCTGGTTCTGGACTCAATAGACAATAGGTGTAGGAGTAGGCCATTCGGCCCTTCGAGCCAGTACCGCCATTCAATGTGATCATGGCTGATCATCCCCAATCAGTACCCCGTTCCTGCCCTCTTCCCATATCCTCTGACTCCACTATCTTTAAGAGCCCTATCTAGCTCTCTCTTGAAAGCATCCAGAGAACCAGCCTCCACCCCACCCTCTGAGCCACAGACTCACAACTCTCTGTGAGAAAAAGTGTTTCCTCATCTCTGTTCTAAATGGCCGATCCCTTATTCTTAAACTGTGGCCCCTGGTTCTGGACTCCCCCAACATCGGGAACATGTTTCCTGCCTCTAGCGTGTCCAAACCCTTAACAATCTTATATGTTTCAATAAGATCCCCTCTCATCTAAATTCCAGAGTGTACAAGCCCAGCCGCTCCATTCTCTCAGCATATGACAGTCCCGCCATCCCGGCAAATAACCTTGCAAACCTACGCTGCACTCCCTCAATAGCAAGAATGCCCTTCCTCAAATTAAGGGACCAAAACTGTACACAATACTCCAGGTGTGGTGTCACCAGGGCCCTGTACAACTGCAGAAGGACCTCTTTGCTCCTATACTCAACTCCTCTTGTTACAAAGGCCAACATGCCATTCACTTTCTTCACTGCCTGCTGTACCTGCATGCTTAATTTCAGTGACTGATGAACAAGGACCCCCAGATCCCGTTGTACTTCCCCTTTTCCCAACTTGACGCTATTTAGATAGTAATCTGCCTTCCTGTTTTTGCTACCGAAGTGGATAACCTCACATTTATCCACATTAAACTGCATCTGCCATGCATCTGCCCGCTCCCCCCCAACCTGTCCAAGTCACCCTGCATTCCCATAGCATCCTCCTCACAGTTCACGCTGCCACCCAGCTTTGTGTCATCGGGGTCCGTCACAGGGTGAAGCTCCCCCCCCACTGTCCCCTCATAAGGTCACAAGGTCACAATTCCGGGTGTCAGGGGTTACGGGGAGAAGGCAGGAGAATGGGGTCAGGAGGGAGAGATAGATCAGCCATGATTGAATGGCGGGGTAGACTTGATGGGCCGAATGGCCTAATTCTGCTCCTGTCACTTTTATTTTATAGACAATAGACAATAGGTGCAGGAGTATTGCGTACAGTTTTGGTCTCCAAATCTGAGGAAGGACATTATTGCCATAGAGGGAATGCAGAGACGGTTCACCAGACTGATTCCTGGGATGTCAGGACTGTCTTATGAAGAAAGACTGGATAGACTTGGTTTATACTCTCTAGAATTTAGGAGATTGAGAGGGGATCTTATAGAAACTTACAAAATTCTTAAGGGGTTGGACAGGGCTAGATGCAGGAAGATTGTTCCCGATGTTGGGGAAGTCCAGGACAAGGGGTCACAGCTTAAGGATAAGGGGGAAATCCTTTAAAACCGAGATGAGAAGAACTTTTTTCACACAGAGAGTGGTGAATCTCTGGAACTCTCTGCCACAGAGGGTAGTTGAGGCCAGTTCATTGGCTATATTTAAGAGGGAGTTAGATGTGGCCCTTGTGGCTAAGGGGATCAGGGGGTATGGAGAGAAGGCAGGTACGGGATACTGAGTTGGATGATCAGCCATGATCATATTGAATGGCGGTGCAGGCTCGAAGGGCCGAATGGCCTCTACTCCTGCACCTAATTTCTATGTTTCTATGTTTCTATTCGGCCTTCGAGCCAGCACCGCAATTCAATGTGATCGCGGCTGATCATCCCCAATCAGTACCCCGTTCCTGCCTTCTCCCCATATCCCCTGACTCCGCTATTTTAAGAGCCCTATCTAGCTCTCTCTTGAAAGATGTTTTCCGTTTAGTTTAGAGGAACAGGTCCTTCGGCCCACCAGGTCCGTGCCGATCAGCCAACCTCCGCACACTGATACTATCCTACGCACACTAGGGGCAATTTACACACACACACACACACACACACGCCAACTGACCTACACACCTGCACGTGTTCGGAGTGTGGGAGGAAACCGAAGATCCCGGAGAAAACCCACACAGGTCACGGGGAGAACATAGAAATTAGGTGCAGGAGTAGAGGTCATTCGGCCCTTCGAGCTTGCACCGCCATTCAATATGATCATGGCTGATCATCCAACTCAGTATCCCGTACCTGCCTTCTCTCCATACCCTCCGATCCCCTTAGCCACAAGGGCCACATCTAACTCCCACTTAAAAATAGCCAATGAACTGGCCTCAACTACCCTCTGTGGCAGAGAGTTCTAGAGATTCACCACTCTCTGTGTGAAAAAAGTTCTCCTCATCTCGTTTTTAAAGGATTTCCCCCTTATCCTTAAGCTGTGACCCCTTGTCCTGGACTTCCCCAACATCGGGAGCAATCTTCCTGCATCTAGCCTGTCCAACCCCTTAAGAATTTTGTAAGTTTCTATAAGATCCCCTCTCAATCTCCTAAATTCTAGAGAGTATAAACCAAGTCTATCCAGTCTTTTCTTCATAAGACAGTCCTGACATCCCAGGAATCAGTCTGGTGAACCTTCTCTGCACTCCCTCTATGGCAATAATGTCCGTCCTCAGATTTGGAGACCAAAACTGCACGCAATACTCCAGGTGTGGTCTCACCAAGACCATGTACAACTGCAGTAGAACCTCCCTGCTCCTATACTCAAATCCTCTTGCTATGAAAGCCAACATACCATTCGCTTTCTTCACTACCTGCTGCACCTGCATGCCTACTATCAATGACTGGAGTACCATGCCACCCAGGTCTCGCTGCATCTCCCCTTTCCCAATCGGCCACGATTTAGATAATAGTCTGCTTTCCTGTTTTTTGCCACCAAAATGGATAACCTCACATTTACCACATTAAACTGCATCTGCCAAACATTGCCCACTCACCCAGCCTATCCAAGTACCTTGCAGTCTCCTAGCATCCTCCTCACACTAACACTGCCCCCCAAGCTTAGGTCATCCGCAAAACTTGGAGATATGGCCTTCAATTCCCTCATCCAGATCATTAATATATATTGTAAATAGCTGGGGGGTCCCAGTACTGTGCCTTTGCGGGTCCCACCCACTATCACTGCCTGCCTCTCTCTTGTGAAAAGGACCCGTTTACTCTACTCTTTGCCTTAGAACGTACAAACTCCATATCAGACTGCACAACATGATCTATGATAGGAGCAGATTAGGCCATTCCTTCGGCCCATCAAGTCTACTCCCGCCATTCAATCATGGTGCTGATCTATCTCTCTCTCTCCTCATCCCATTCTCCTGCCTTCTCCCCATAACCCCTGACTCCCGCACTAATCAACAATCTATCTGTCTCTGCCTTAAAAATACCCACTGACTTGTGGCCTCCACCGCCGTCTGTGGCAAAGAATCCCACAGATTCACCACCCTCTGACTGAAGAAATTCCTCCTCATCTTCTTCCGAAAGGAACGTCCTTTAATCCTGAGGCTGTGCCCTCTGGTCCTAGACTCTCCCACTAGTGGAAACATCCTCTCCCTGTCCCTTCCCGTCACACACACACAAACTCCCAGAGACAGGGTCATACACAGGGTGAAGCCCCCTCCGTCCCGCCCCATCACACACACTCCCTGCCCCTGGGAGCGGGGTGCAGACTGTTAAGATTATTAAGGGTTTGGACACGCTGGAGGCAGGAAACATGTTCCCGATGTTGGGGGAGTCCAGAACCGGGGGCCACAGTTTAAGAATAAGGGGTCGGCCAGTTAGAACGGAGACGAGGAAACACTTTTTCTCACATTGGCTATATTTAAGAGGGAGTTAGATGTGGCCCTTGTGGCTAAAGGGATCAGGGGGTATGGAGAGAAGGCAGGGATGGGATACTGAGTTGGATGATCAGCCATGATCATATTGAATGGCGGTGCAGGCTCGGAGGGCCGAATGGCCTCTACTCCTGCACCTTTTTCCTCTGTTTCTATGTTTCTATGTCTGTGGAATTCTCTGCCTCAGAGGGCGGTGGAGGCCGGTTCTCTGGATGCTTTCAAGAGAGAGCTAGATAGGGCTCTTAAAGATAGCGGAGTCAGGGGATATGGGGAGAAGGCAGGAACGGGGAACTGATTGGGAATGATCAGCCATGATCACATTGAATGGCGGTGCTGGCTCGAAGGGCCGAATGGCCTCCTCCTGCACCTATTGTCTATTGACTGTGAGTTGAAGCCCCCCCCCACCTTCCCAATCCTGGCTCCCAGTCCCAGGTTTTCGCACCAGGGGAGGGGGGGGGGGGGGGTGGGGGGTGGGATGTCACCCTTGACCTCTGTCAGTGGGGGGCCTCACCCTCCCCTCCCCCTCAGCGCTCGCCTGTGGGATCTTCCTGTGTACCGACTGGGAATGAGGGGGGGGGGGGGTCTGAGGGGACAGAGGTTTGGAGGGGGAGGGGGCGCGAAGGGGGAGCACTGAGGGTGGGGGGGGGCATCAGTCCTTTCCTGCACCCCCATCCCCCCCCCCTCTCCTCTCCCTCCCCCTCCCTCCCTCTCTATTTCTCACCAATCTGTCCATTTCTCTCTCCACTCCCTCTCTCCCTCCATCTCTCCTTTCTCTCTCTTCTTCCTTCTCCCCATCTCTCACCGCTCCTTGCCCTCCCCCCGCCTTCTATCTGTCCGTTTCTCTGCTCCCTCTCTCTCCATCCGATCCGAACCGCGATTGAATGGCGGAGGGCAGGGCTTGGATGGGCCGAGCGGCCTAATTCTACTCCCCTGCCCTGTGATCTCTCACTGTTCTCTTCTCTCCCCTCTCTCCCCCTCCGCCCTGCTCAGTTCCACCTCTCTCCCTGCCCCCCCTCTCTCTCTCTTCTCTCGCCCACTTCCCTCTCATTCTCTCCCCTCCCCCCTCCCACCACTCACACCCCTCGTCCCTCCCCCGTCTCCTCCCTTCATAAGATCATGTGACAGGAGCAGAATCAGGCCATTCGGCCCCATCGAGTCCACTCCGCCCATTTAATCGTGGCTGCTCCATCTCTCCCTCCTACCCCATTCTCCTCGCCGTTCTCCCCCGTCACCCCCCCTCAACCCGCACGCCCTTCCCTCACAATAGTCTCCCACCCCCCCCCACCATCCTCTCTCCCCTGCCTCTTGCTTCCCCTCCCTCCTCTACCTCCCCCTCCCTCAACTCTCTCCTCCCTCCCTCTCTCCCCGCTACTCACCCTTCATCTCATTCTCCTCACCCCTCCCCCCTCCTCTTCCCTCTCTCTCCTCCCCTCATTTTCCTCACCCATTTTCCCTCTCCCCCCCCTCTCTCCCTATTTTTTTTTTACTCATTCTCCCACTCCTCTTCTCCCCCCTCATCTCTCTCAGTTCTCTCCCTCTCTCCTCTCTCCTCACCCTCTCCGTCTCATTCCCCCCTCTCTCCCACTCCCCAGTCAGTTCAGTAACCCCTCTCTTCCACCCAGTTCTGGCAGGGGAGGGATATTTTGTGGGGGGGGGGGGGAGAGAAGAGGGAAGGGGAGGGGAAATAAACAAGCCTCGTCCAATTTTGGGGTGGGGTTTAATCCAGACGGGAACTCACCCTTTTTTTAAGGGGGGGTGGGGGAGGGAATGCCCGTCTCCTAGAGTTCCTCTCCTCCCGACCCCTCTCCTTTTTTTTCCTTAGTCCCAAGCCCCTTTCCTTCCTCTTTCCCCTCGTAAACTGGCTCTTTCTTTCCATCCCACCCTCCTCCCCCCCTTCTCCCATCCAATCCCTCCCTTCCTGCCCTCCCCGCTTCTCCCTCTTTTCCCGTCATTCCCTCCCCCCCCCCCCCCCATTCCCCTCCTTCCCCCCCTTCTGATGGAAATCCCCCCTACGGGAGGGGAACGCTGGAATTTTCAGCCGGAAAAAGAACGAGAAAAGCACGGAATGCCACGGCAGGAGAAGGTGCGGGGCAGCAACGAGTTCCCCGCTCGGCCTAACCCCTGGGAACCCCTGAACGTTTTTTCCCGCCCTCCTCTTCCTCTCCTCCCCCCCGGACCCCTTCCCCGAAAACGCCGCCCGACGGATTCCTCGTCCCTTTTTGTGGGAGACTCTCCCTACTCTCCCCGATCCCTTGAATCCTCCGGCAGACATTCCCTTCAGCGTCCCTCCCTTCCCCCCTTTTGTTCGAAACCGTCGTTTCGGGATTTGGTCTCGGATCGCTCGGCCTTTCTTTTCGCCCCCCCCCTCCTCCCTTCCATCAAGGAGGGGGGTGCCTGAAAACTGCCGAGGGCACCCCCTTCCGACCACTCAATGGATCAAGCGGCATCAGACGGATAGACAGAAGGAGGAGGGAGAGAGAGAGCGAAGAGAAAGAGAGAAAGATTTCCCCCCTCTGGCGGATGCCTTTTGTTTCCTCTTCTCCACCAGCCTCCAATGGGGGGGGTGATGGGTGGGGCAGGTGTTTTGGGGGGGGGGGGGGGCTGTTGGCCCAGGAAATCTCCCCAACCTCCTCCCCTCCCCCTCCCCTCCACTCCTATGCAACCTCCTTCCCCCTCTTTCTTTCCATTTCTCTCTGTCTCCTGCCCTCTCTCTCTCTCCTCCCCCTCGCCCCATTGTTTCTGCTGGCAGCGCCTGTCCCTAGTCCTTCCCCCCTCGACTCTGTCCAGGGATCCCGACAGTCCTTTCAGGTGAGGCAGAGGATCACCTGCACCTCCTCCAACCACACGCCCTGTATGTCAGTGAGACCAAGCGCAGGCTCGGCGATCGTTACACTGAACATCAACAATAAACTCCTCCCCATGTTCCTTCATCTCCATCCTCTTTGTCTTGTTTTCACACCTTACACTTCCTTATCTATGGATCTTCCTCTCGCCTGACTTAGTCGGAAGAAGGGTCTCGACCCGAAACGGCATCCATCCCTTCTATCCTCTGATGCTGCCCGTCCCGTTGAAGTTCCCCCAGCATTTTTTGTTATTTTCTCTCTTTCTCTCCCTTTTTCCTCTTTTCTTTCTCTTCCTTTCCTCCTCCTCTCTCTCTTTCCTCTCCTCTTTTCTCCTCCCTCTCTTTCTTTACTCTACTCCCTTCCTCGCTCATCCCCCATCTCTTTCTCTTATCTCTCATCCACCATCCAACACCAACCACCCCCACTCTCTCTCCCACCTCTCGCTCCCCCCCCTTTCTCCAGACCGGATCCATCGGATTCCTCTCCCCCAGGCTCGTCTCCATGGGTGCCCCGGCTCGGCCCATTCCAAAGGCCCGGAGGCCATGGAGCCATGTACCTGTCCTCACAACTAGCGCAGCCACCACACCGACAAAACAAAACACCAGCAACACCCCATCCCCAAACAGCTAGGAGACCCCCCCCAGCTGGAGCCCCCCACCACCCTGACCCCCCGGACAACCTGGAACTCCCCCCCCAGGATGCGACCCCCCTGACCCCCCGCCACAGGCTAGAGACCCTCATCACCCCTCACCCTCCCCCCATCAATAAAATCTGTCTGGTCAATTTATCTGTGTGTCTCTTTGAGGGGAGGGGGCGGGGGGGGCGGAGGGAAATGGGGAAAACGGT
>NW_026575521.1:0-5000 GCF_028641065.1 Leucoraja erinaceus
TGTAGGTTCACCATGTTAATTCCCGGGATGGCTGGACTATGAAGAAAGAATGGATTGACTGGGCTAAAATTCACTGGAATTTATAAGGATGGGAGGGTATCTTATAGAAACATATAAACATTCTTATGGGATTGGACAGGCTAGATGCAGGAAAAATGTTCCCAATGTTGAGGGAGTCCAGAATCAGAGGTCACAGCAGAAGAATAAGGGGTAAGCCATTTAGGACTGAGATGAGGAAAAACCTTTTCACCTAGAGAGTTGCGAATCTGTGGAATTCTCAGCCACAGAAGGTAGTGAAGGCCGATTCACTGGATGTTTTCAAGAGAGAGTTAAATATACAGTAGCTCTTTTTGGATGATCAGCCATGATCAGCCGTAGCTCGATTGCAGATTAGTGAGACGATCTCCCACGTACAAAACCATGCTGACTCTGCCGAATCAGCCCTTGTCTATCTAAATGCATGCATATCCTCTCCCTGAGAATATTCTCCAGTAACTTTTCAACTACAAATGCCAAGCTCACTGAACTATAGTTCCCAGCATTTTCCCTGCAGACCTTCTTGAATAGAGGCACAACATTTGCCACCCTCCAGTCTACCGGCCCCTCTCCTGTCTTTAAAGACGACTCGTAAATTTGAACCAGGGCTCCCGCAATTCCCTCTCTGGTTTCCCACAATGTCCACAATTGGATCAGGCCCTGGAGATATTTCTACCCTCATACATGACAGTACCTGCAGCACCTCTTCGACTGTAACACTGACTCGTCTCGAGACACTTCCATTGACTTCCCAAAGTTCCTCCTTCCTCCTGTCTTTCTCCTCAGTAAACACAAGAAATATCTCCCACACAATCTCTCTCTCTCTCTCCCTCCCTACCTTCCCGCAGCATTCCATCCTCTCCCCCTGCCCTCTTGCTTTTGAGAGAAAGGAGCACCCCTTTTCTCACCCTCCCATACCTCAGCTCCCCCTCCCCTCCAGGGGTGCTCCTCTCTCTATCCTCTCCCCTTCTCTCTCTCCCCCCTCACCCCAGCCAAGATGGTGACTGCCCTGTGTCAGGTCTGGCTCCCCTCCCTCGGGTCGGGTGAGAGGGGGGAAGCGAGGGAGAGAAGGAGGGAGGGATCCCTATATACCTGGTTATGGTTTCTCACTTCCCCAGCTGCTACACCCCTTGACCAGCGATGGTCTCTACCTCTCACTCACATTCTCTCCATCTCTGCCATTCACTTTCTCTCATTCACTTGCTCTCTCTCCAGGACTGCTATATTCACTCTCCCCCTCTCTATCCTCCCCCCTCCCCCCTCTCCTTCTCACTCTCCCCCAGATCTGCTACACTCCCTTCTCCCCCTTCTCTCTCCCGTCCTCTCTCTCCCCAGCATCGCTCCATGCTGTTTGTTAACGACAGCTTCTTTGAGCATGAGACTGCCGGACTGAGATCCAACTCTCCCTCTGTGTATCACACTCCATCTCTTTCACTCCACAGAACCGCTACACTCCCTTCTCCCTTCCCATCCCTTCCCTCCCTCCCTCTCTCTCTCCATCTCTCTGACAGGCAGCATTCTGGTAAACCTCCTCTGCACCGTCTCCAAATCCTCCACATCCTTCCTGTAAAGGGGGTGACCAGACCTGCCGGCAATACTCCACATGTGGCCTGACCAAAGTGCTCTAAAGCAGCATCGTGACTTCCTGACTTAGACTCAATGCCCTGACTGATAAAGGCAAGTGTGCCGTACGCCTCCGTTACCACTCTGTCTGCTTGCGTTGCCACTTCTGAACACTTCAAGTGAAGACATTTCTCCAGCTGATTAAATAACATTTCCAAATTAATCAGCGTGTACTTTATTTCATTGTTATGCATCTGAATACATGGGTTTTGTAGATTGTGTGGACGTTAACACAAAGACATACTTCATGTACACACACGCGCACACTCCCACACATGCACACACTCCCACACACATGCACACACTCCCACACACACATACACACCCCACACACGCACGCACACACACACTCCCACACACATGCACACACACACGCACGCACGTACACACTCCCACACACATGCACACACACACACACACACACACACACACACACACACACACACCCACATGCACACACACACACACACACACACCCACACACACACACACACCCCCACACAACACGCACGCACACACACACACACATGCACACACACAGAGACACACGCGCACACACACACAAGCACGCATGCAGACTCCCACATACGCACACACACGCACTGCTCACACACACACAGATTCACCCTTTGCGCACACACGCACACGCACACACATGCGCACGCACACACACACACGGCCACACACACGCACACACACACACCACAGTCACACACGCGCACACCTCACGGGGGGGACACACAGGCACAGGCACTCACTCTCCCTGGAATCCCACGTCTCACTCTCCCCCTCACACAATCTGTACGGGCTCTCTATCCTGGGTAGAGATGGCATGCATGCACACGCACACTCTCCCCCCAGTAGAGGGGCGAGGAGGGAGGCGAGATGAGGGAGGTACCCCCGTTCCGAGTTAGAGTGTTCACAGAGGACGATCGAGGTCCCTCCCCCTCACAAGCATCGGGCTCTTATCCTGGTGAGATGTGAGACATTTAACTCTCTCCCCCCCAGAGAGAGGGCGAGGAGCGAGGGGGCGAGAGAGGGGAGGAGAGAGGGTTCCGAGGGAGAGAGAGAGAGAGGAGAGAGGGGAGAGAGGGGGGAGAGAGAGACAGAGACGGTGAGAGAGAGAGGCGAGAGAGAAATAAGGTAGAGAAGGAGAGAGGGAGGGAGGGAGAGAGAGAGGGAAGGGAGAGAAACTGAGGGAGGGAGAGGGAAAGAGAGAGAGAGGGAGAGAGAGAGGGAGAGATAGAGGGAAGGAGAGAGGGGGAGAGAGGGGAGAGAGAGAGAGAGGGAGAGGAAGAGAGGGGAAGAGAAGGGGCGATGGGGAAGTGGGGGGGCAGAGGGGGAGAGGAAGAGGGGGGAGGGGGATGTCATGAGTGGGAGTTATGAATTGTCAATTAATCCCTTGCCCCCCTCCCTCTCCAACCCTCTCCCCTCCCTCACCCTCCCTCTCCGTACATCACCCCCCCTCCCTTGTTCCCTACCTGTCAGGTACATATCCGCCTTCACCCCGTCCAAAACACTCCCCCCCGATCCGGCGCAGACAGCAGCCGTGGTCATCGGCGAATCTGGAAAAAGGGAGAGAAAGTGGGAGAGAGAGTAAGTGTGAGTGGGAGAGAGAGAGAGAGAGAGAGAGAGAGAGAGAGAGAGAGAGAGAGAAAGAGAGAGATAGAGGCAGAGAGAGAGGAGGCAGAGGCAGCAAGAGTGCGGCAGTGAGAGAGAGCGGCAGAGAGAGAGAGAGCGGCAGAGAGAGAGACTCAGAGAGCAGGGAGAGAGAGAGGCAGAGAGAGAGAGGAAGAGTTAGAAACATAGAAAATAGGTGCAGGAGGAGGCCATTCGGCACTTCGAGCCAGCACCGCCATTCATTGTGATCATGGCTGATCGTCCCCTATCAATAACCCGTGCCTGCCTTCTCCCCATATCCCTTGACTCCACTAGCCCCTAGAGCTCTATCTAACGCTCTCTTAAATCCATCCAGTGACTTGGCCTCCACTGCCCTCTGTGGCAGGGAATTCCATAAATTCACAACTCTCTGGGTGAAAAGTTTTTTCTCACCTCAGTCTTAAATGACCTCCCCTTTATTCTAAGACTGTGGCCCCTGGCTCTGGACTTGCCCCACATTGGGAACATTTTTCCTGCATCTAGCTTGTCCAGTCCTTTTATAATTTTATATTTCTATAAGATTCCCCCTCATCCTTCCAAACTCCAGTGAATACAAGCCTAGTCTTTTCAATCTTTCCTCATATGACAGTCCCGCCATCCCAGGGATCAATCTCGTGAACCTACGCTGCACTGCCTCAATCACAAGGATGTCCTTCCTCAAATTAGGAGACCGAAACTGTACGCAATACTCCAGATGTGGTCTCACCAGAGCCCTATACAAGTGCAGAAGAACCTCTTTACTCCTAAACTGAATTCCTCTTGTTATGAAGGCCAACATTCTATTAGGCTGCTTCACTGCCTGCTGTAACTGCATGGCAACTTTCAGTGACCGGTGTACAAGGTCTCGCTGTACCTCCCCCTTACCTAACCTAAACCCGTTGAGATAATAATCTGCCCCCTTGTTTTTGCCACCAAAGTGGATAACCTCACATTTATCTATATTATACTGCATCTGCCACACATCTGCCCACTCACTCAACCTGTCCAGGTCACCCTGCAACCTCCTAACATCCTCTTCACAGTTCACACTGCCACCCAGCTTTGTGTCATCCGCAAACTTGCTAGTGTTGCTCCTAATTCCCTCTTCCAAATCATTAATATATATGGTAAACAGTTGCGGCCCCAACACCGAGCCTTGCGGCACTCCACTCGCCACTGCCTGCCATTCTGAAAAGGACCCGTTCACTCCTACTCTTTGCTTCCGGTCTGCCAACCAATTTTCTATCCATGTCAACACCCTACCCAACATACCATGTGCTCTAATTTTTGTCACCAGTCTCCCGTGCGGGACCTTATCAAAGGATTTCTGAAAGTCTAGATACACTACATCCACTGGCACCCCTTCATCCATTTTACTTGTCACATCCTCAAAAAATTCCAGAAGGTTAGTCAAGCATGATTTCCCTTTCATAAATCCATATTGACTTGGACTAATCCTTTTACTGCTATCCACATGCCCCATTATTACCTCTTTAATAATTGACTCCAGCATCTTTCCCACCACCGACGTCAGGCTAACTGGTCTGTAATTCCCAGTTTTCTCTCTCGCTCTTTCTCTTTCTTGAAAAGTGGGATAACATTAGCTATCCTCCAATCCACAGGAACTGATCCTGAATCTATAGAACATTGGAAAATGATCACCAATGCGTCCACTATTTCTAGAGCCACCTCCCCGAGGACCC
>NW_026575521.1:7500-44001 GCF_028641065.1 Leucoraja erinaceus
AGTTGAGAAGGACCAAAAAAGTAACAATCTCAGGATTACTGCCTGTGCCACGCGACAGTGAGAGTAGGAATGGAGCGAGGTGGAGGATAAATGCGTGGCTGAGGGACTGGTGCAGAGGGCAGGGATTCAAGTTTCTGGATCATTGGGACCTCTTTTGGGGAAGGTGGGACCTGTACAGAAAGGACGGGTTGCACTTGAACCCGAGGGGAACCAATATCCTGGCGAGGATTTTTGCAAAGGCTACTGGGGAGACTTTAAACTAAAACGGTTGGGGGGGAGAGACTCAAATAGAGAAAGCTAGTAGATAATGTGGGAGGCAGAGGCAGAGAAGGGAACCACTCGGACCCCAAATGGAGGGGAGAAAGAAGAAAAAGATAAACAGAATAAGAGGTGGTGGGTTTCTTAAATGTGCATATTTTAATGCTAGGAGCATTGTAAGGAAGGTGGGTGAGCTTAGAGCCTGGATTGACATCTGGAAGTATGATGTTGTGGCGATCAGTGAAACATGGTTGCAGGAGGGCTGTGATTGGAAACTAAATATTCCAGGATTTCGTTGCTTCAGGTGTGATAGAATTGGAGGGGCAAGAGGTGAAGGTGTTGCATTGCTTGTCAGGGAAGATATTACAGCAGTGCTTTGGCAGGATAGATTAGAGGGCTCATCTAGGGAGGCTATTTGGGTGGAACTGAGAAATGGGAAATGTGTAGTAACACTTATAGGGGTGTATTATAGACCGCCAAATGGGGAGCGAGAATTGGAAGAGCAAATATATAAGGAGATTGCCGATATTAGTAGTAAGCACAAGGTAGTGATTGTGGGAGATTTCAATTTTCCACACATAGACTGGGAAACACATTCTGTAAAAGGGCTGGGTGGTTTGGAGTTTGTAAAATGTGTGCAGGATAGTTTTTTTGCAGCAATACATAGATGTACCTACTAGAGAAGGGGCAGTGCTGGACCTCCTGTTAGGAAATGAGACGGGTCAGGTGGCAGAGGTATGCGTTGGGGAACAGTTCGGGACCAGTGATCACAATACCATTAGTTTCAATATAATTATGGAGAGGGTCAGAACTGGACCTAGGGTTGAGATTTTTGATTGGAGAAAGGCTAACTGAGGAGATACGAAAGGATTTAAAAGGAGTAAATTGGGACAGTTTGTTTTATGGGAAAGATGTGGAAGAGAAATGGAGGACATTTAAAGGTGACATTTTAAGAGTACAAAATCTTTATGTCCCTGTTCGGTTGAAAGGAAATAGTAAAAATTAGAAAGAGCCCTGGTTTTCAAGGGAAAGTGATCACTTGGTTCGGAAAAAGAGAGATCTACAATAATTATAGGCATCATGGAGTAAATGAGGTGCTTGAGGAGTATAAAGAATGTAAAAATAATCTTAAGAAATAAATTAGAAAAGCTAAAAGATATGAGGTTGCTTTGACAAGTAAGGTGAAAGTAAATCCAAAGGGTTTCTACAGTTATATTAATAGCAAAAGGATAACGAGGGATACAATTGGTCCATTAGAGAGTCAGAGTGGACAGCTATCTGCAGAGCCAAAAGAGAGGGGGAAGATATTGAACAATTTCTTTTCTTCGGTATATACCAAGGAGAAGGGTATTGAATTATGTGAGGTAAGGGAAACAAGTAGAGTAGCTATGGAAACTATGAGATTCAAAGAAGAGGAAGTACTGACACTTTTGAAAAATATAAAAGAGGATAAGTCTCTAGGTCCTGACAGGATATTCCCTAGGACATTGAGGGAAGTTAGTGTAGAAATAGCAGAGGCTATGACAGAAATATTTCAAATGCCATTAGAAACGGGAATAGTGCCGGAGGATTGGCGTAATGCGCATGTTGTTCCATTGTTTAAAAAGGGTTCTAAGAGTAAAACTAGCAATTATAGAGCTGTTAGTTTGACGTCAGTGGTGGGCAAATTTATGGAAAGGATCCTTAGAAATCTATATTACTAAAAGTCTGATCTTGACCGCTTTTGGCCCATTGTGCTGCGATTTCCGAGAGAATGCCTCCACCTACTGCCGCCATTTTTGGCCACCTCGCTCAGAGCCCCCCTCCGCTTTTGGGACAGGAGGATTTTTCCCATCGATGAAAAATCAGAGAGATATTAATTATTTTTTTTAATTGCCATTCTCTCTGCTGCCCCTGCTGGTGGAGAGGAGGGACTATAAAACCCAGAAGTGGTGTGCCTCACTCAGTCGCTGCAAGATGGAGGAAGCCTGAGGGACATGTCTCTCTGAGCTGTGAATAACACTGAACACATGTCTACTCAACTGTGAGTGCCCTTAATGTGGTTCTAAAATGGTTGCAAAAAGTGTCTCTATTGGTTCTAAAATGCTTGCAAAAAGTGTCTCTATTGGTTCTAAAATGCTTGCAAAAAGTGTATTTTTTGGTTCTAAAATGATAAAAAAAAGTGTCTATTGGTTCTAAAATGCTTGCAAAATGTGTCTCTATTGGTTTTAAAATGCTTGCAAAAAGTGTCTCTATTGGTTTTAAAATGCTTGCAAAAAGTGTCTATTGGTTCTAAAATGGTTGCAAAAAATGTCTCTATTTGGTTCTAAAATGGTTGCAAAAAGTGTCTCTATTTGGTTCTAAAATGGTTGCAAAAAGTGTCTATTGGTTCTAAAATGCTTGCAAAAAGTGTCTACTGGTTCTAACATGCTTGCAAAAAGTTCTCTTGGTTCTCTTGGTTCTAAAATGCTTGCAAAAAGTGTCTATTGGTTCTAAAATGTTTGCAAAAAGTGTCTATTGGTTCTAAAATGCTTGCAAAAAGTGTCTATTGGTTCTAAAATGCTTGCAAAAATGTTGCAAAAAAAGTGTATATTGGTTCTAAAGCTTGCAAGAAAGTGTCTATTGGTTCTAAAGCTTGCAAAAATGTCTATTGGTTCTAAAGCTTGCAAAAAATGTCTATTGGTTCTAAAGCTTGCAAAAAGTGTTGCACTAAAATGCTTGCAAAAAGTGTCTATTGGCTGTTGTGGTGGTAACTGCTTTGAAAGGTTGCACTGTAAAACAAAATGGCTGTTGTGGGTGGTGGTAACTGCTTTAAAAGTGTCTATTGGTTTTAACATGCTTGCAAAAAGTGTCTCTATTGGTTCCAAAATGTTTGCAAAAAGTGTGTCTATTGATTCTAAAATGGTTCCATAAAGTGTCTCTATTGGTTCTAAAATGCTTGCAGAAATTGTCTTTTGGTTCTAAAATGCTTGCAGAAAGTGTCTCTATTGGTTCTAAAGCTTGTAAAAAATGTCTATTGGTTCTAAAATGCTTGCAAAAAGTGTCCATTGGCTGTTGTTGGTGGAAACTTGACAACTTCCTGTTTGCACAAATATTGATTTTAGATAAAATGCTACCACTTACAGCTGTGATTTTTGATCATCTTACTCAGTTCCTCACCACTCGTCAGGTGCAGAGGATTCATCCCATCAATTAAAAATAAAAGTGGTGTTAGTGTTAAAAAAATGTTTTGAGAATCTCTCTGCTATCAATCATGCCATGAAGGCCACGCCCCTTCCAGTTGGAGGGGGAGGGATTATAAAACCCGTAAGTATGGGTGTGGCTCAGTCTCTGGGAGAGAGAGGTCACGACTGTCTGAGCTGTGAATCAACTAAACACTGAATGTCTACTGAACTGTGAGTGTGGTGTTTTGTGTGGTTTTATAGTGGTTTTAAGGTGGTTTCAACCTGATTGAAATGGTATGAAACTGCATTTGAATATGGTGGCCTTGCACCCTGCTTGTAATGGCAGGAAACAGCACTTGAGTTTGGTTGCCCTGCACCCTGCTTGAAGTGGTATGAAACTGCACTTGAATTCGGTGGCCTTGCAGCAGCCTGCTTGAAGCCTGCTTGAAATGGTAGGAAACTGCACCTGAATTTGGTGGCCTTGCACCCTGCTTGAATGGAATTTCAAAGAATGGCCGTGAGTCAACTGTTAGTCCACCAGCCGTTAGTGAGCTGCCATCACATCAGGCTTGAGTGACTGAGCTGCCACCTCAAGAATCCATTGGGCCCACAATGTCCATACTAACCAGTCCCTTCAGCCCACACTAGATCCGGGGACCAGCCCTCCCGTGTGAACATGGGACCCAACGGCTCCCACTTAGTCTAGTAATATATATAAGCATCTGGATAAACAGGGTCTGATTAGGAACAGTCAACATGGATTTGTGCCTGGAAGGTCATGTTTGACAAATCTTCTTGAACATTTTTAAGAGGTTACTAGGGAAACTGATGAGGGTAAAGCAGTGGATGTTGTATATATGGACTTCAGTAAGGCCTTTGACAAGGTTCCTCATGGAAGGTTGGTTAAGAAGGTTCAATGGTTGCGTATTAATGGTGGAGTAGCAAGATGGATTCAACAGTGGCTGAATGGGAGATGCCAGAGAGTAATGGTGGATGGTTGTTTGTCAGGTTGGAGGCCAGTGACGAGTGGGGTGCCACAGGGATCTGTGTTGGGTCCACTGTTGGTTTGTCATGTACATTAATGATCTGGATGATGGTGTGGTAAATTGGATTAGTAAGTATGCAGATGATACTAAGATAAGTGGGGTTGTGGATAATGAAGTAGATTTCCAAAGTCTACAGAGAGATTTAGGCCATTTGGAAGAGTGGGCTGAAAGATGGCAGATGGAGTTTAATGCTGATAAGTGTGAGGTGCTACATCTTGGCAGGACAAATCAAAATAGGACGTACATGGTAAATGGTAGCGATTGGGGAATGCAGTTGAACAGAGGGATCTAAGAATAACTGTGCATAATTCCCTGAAGGTGGAATCTGATGTAGATAGGGTGGTAAAGAAAGCTTTTGGTGTGCTGGCCTTTATAAATCAAAGCATTGAGTATGGAAGTTGGGATGTAATGTTAAAATTGTACAAGGGATTGGTGTGGCCAAATCTGGAGTATGGTGTACAATTTTGGTCGCCTAATTATAGGAAGGATGTCAACAAAATAGAGAGCGTACAGAGGAGATTTACTAGAATGTTGCCTGGGTTTCAGCAACTAAGTTACAGAGAAAGGTTGAACAGGTTAGGTCTTTATTCTTTGGAGCGCAGAAGGTTAAGGGGGGACTTGATAGAGGTCTTTAAAATGATGAGAGGGATAGACAGAGTTGACGTGGACAAGCTTTTCCCTTTGAGAATAGGGAAGATTCAAATAAGAGGACATGACTTGAGTATTAAGGGACAGAAGTTTAGGGGTAACATTAGGGGGAACTTCTTTACTCAGCGGTGTGGAATGAGCTTCCAGTGGAAGTGGTGGAGGCAGGTTCGATTTTATCATTTAAAAATAAATTGGATAGGTATATGGACAGGAAAGGAATGGAGGGTTATGGTCTGAGTGCAGGTAGATGGGACTAGAGGAAAATAAGTGTTCGGCACGGACTTGAAAGGTCGAGATGGCCCGTTTCCGTGCTGTAATTGTTATATGCAGCAATGTTACAAAATTTTGAGATTTTAAAAATCAAGTCTGCAATTTATCCCATCAGATAAAGCATAACAACAAGTTTAATTTGACACCAAATTCACTTTCATATCTCAAGTATTAAAAAAGGTATGGCCATTTTCATACTTGGAAATTAGCATCCTGTTCCCTATTGATTTTCAATGGACATTATAAAAAAGCTGTGATCTTGGATAGTCAAAAGCCCGTAACTTTCTTAAGAATTAAGAGAACTGAATGAAATTTTCACCTATGATAGATTGAAGCATTCTGTAAAAATATAAAACAATCTTACTTGGATGACATGAAATTAAAGCATATAATTAGCTAATTACCTAATTGTAGCTAATTACAAAATTGACCGATGTGACAGAAATGGTAATAAACAACCAGACTGCCATGAAAATTCAAAAATGTGATATTCTCAAGATCAGAACTTTAATATTATTGTATAATATGCTGTAAGTCAGTTATGGATAGGTAAATAAATTACTATTTCTAGCAAAAGACCAAGTCTTTATGGAGAAGATCAGCTGCTAGCTGGTACATTGGCATATCATAATCAGTAGCATCATCATACTCCTCAGACTGCAACCAATAAGCAACTCTGTACACGTTGTTTTTCCTCAATTTTTCAATTTTAGAAAAAAAGGTAGAGATTATAAAGTTAAACGCTAAAACAAATAGTAAATACTAAAAAAGAAAATCATGTTTAATCAAAAATTCAATTACTAGATATAAACATCTATCAATTTCTTAAATAGCCTAAGTGTCCAAAGATTATTCACAAATAATTCACAATATAACATGATTTTTATATCTAATTTACATTAATTTATAGGCCAAATGGAAGGAATTTAGTGTTCAATTGCTGTAAATAAATGCCCATTTAAATCGGCTTTCTAGTGGGTTCCTGTGAACGCGCTGGTTTAGAACGTTCACATCGCGCTGGATTAGTGCCCTCAAATGCCGAGAAAAATACTGCGGGATATAAAAAGCCCAAAATGAACTACTCGCTATAGAAAACTTTATTTACAGGGTTATATACACGCCCCATTTAATGTAAAAATAAGGTACATACCTTTAATTGTTTGCTTTATAAAACCCTGGGGTTGCGAGAGGTTGCGGAGTGAGAGAGTGATTTTAAAATGATTATAACTATTATTCGAGGCCTATAAAACTAATAATACCTTTTGCGACCGGGTCTTGCAGCGATTTTTCGTTAATGATTTACTAGGCTGAACATCTGCGATTAGAACAGCCTAGTAAAAATCGCGTTTTAAACCCGCCCCCTCCAAACAGCGCCAAAATCGCGGACATGGCTTTGGGCAGATTCCCAATGACGATTCAGGTAGGTTTTGTAACATACCTATTATATGGTTATATGTTATATAGTTATAAGGAACTGGAGATGCTGGAGAATCGAAGGTAAACAAAATTGCTGGAGAAACTCAGCGGGTGCGGCAGCATCTATGGAGCGAAGGAAATAGGCAAAGTTTCGGGCCAATACTGAAGAAGGGTTTGGGCCCGAAACGTTGCCTATTTCCTTTGCTCCATAGATGCTGCTGCATCCGCTGAGTTTCTCCAGCAATTTTGTCCATCAGGAGAAGAGGCAGGGATAGGGGTAGGGGGCTTGGGGGAGACTCACCCAGACTGTGTCCACTCCCTAGGACCAGACGAACTCGAGTTAAACCCAGACGTTCCTTCACTCGGTCTACCAGTGTCTGGAGAGGTGTTGCCTCTGAAAGGCGACAGAATCTTCCCATCCCTGCACCCGGCACAGGGACCTGATAGAGAGACAGAGACAGTCAGACAGAGACAGAGAGACAGACAGAGAAAGATAGACAGAGAGACAGACAGGGACAGAGAGGGAGGCAGAGAGAGAGAGAGGGGGCAGAGAGAGAGAGAGAGAGAGAGAGAGAGGGCAGAGAGAGAGAGAGGGCAGAGAGAGAGAGAGAGAGAGAGGGGGCGACAGAGAGAGTGGGGAGAGATAGAGGAGAGAGAGAGAGAGGGGGGGAGAAGAGAGAGAGAGAGAGAGGAGGGCAGAGAGAGAGAGGGGGAGAGAGAGGGGGAGAGAGAGAGAGAGAGGGGAGAGAGGGGGGAGAGAGAGGGGGAGAGAGAGAGAGAGAGAGAGAGAGAGGGAGAGAGAGAGAGAGAGAGAAGAGAGAGAGAGAGAGAGAGAGAGAGGGGGGGAGAGGAGAGAGGGAGAGAGGGAGAGAGAGAGAGAGAGAGGGGGGGAGAGAGAGAGAGAGAGGCAGAGGGGAGAGGAGGGGAGGGGAGGAGAGAGAGGGGGGAGAGGGGGGGAGAGAAGAGAGAGAGAGAGGAAAGAGAGAGATAGGGGAGAGAGGAGAGAGAGAGAGAGAGAGAGAGGAGAGAGGGAGAGAGAGAGAGAGAGAGAGAGAGAGAGAGAGAGAGAGGAGGAAAAGAGAGAGGGGGAGGGGAGAGATAGAGAGGGGAGGAGAGAGGGGGAGAGAGAGATAGAGAGAGAGGAGAGATGGAGAGAGAGAGAGAGAGGGAGAGAGAGGAGGAGAGAGAGAGAGAGAGAGGAGCGGGAGATGAGAAGAGAGAGGGGGGAGAGAGAGAGGGAGGGGAGACGAGGGAGGGAGAGAGAGACGGAGAGAGGAGAGAGAGAGGAGGAGAGAGGAGAGAGATGAGAGATGAGAAGAGACGATGTAAAGGTGAACGAGGAGGACAGAGGGATCAAGAAACCAAAAAAGAAAAGCAGATTAGAATGTTACCGTTCCCTAAAAAAGAGATTATAAATTGGCAGACAATCTCTCAACTGTTAGAGACATAAAGCAGAGACAGACCCTCCCCAAATACAGGTTAAGTGACCACTATTTGGCAATTGAAAAAGGAAGACAGAAGAGATTCTGGCAAACAAGAGAAAACAGAATATGCGGCCACTGTTTGACAGATGAGGTTGAAACAGAGATGCACTTCCTCCTAAAATGCAAACAATTTGACAAAACAAGGAAAGCATACTTTGACAAACTCAGTGTGGCAACCCCTGATTTTAAAGAACTAGATGATACATCAAAACTAAGAATAATCCTTGGCGAAGGAAATACGGCACATCTTGGTGCACAATACGTAACAGCATGCCATAACCTGAGAGACGGTGAATGACCAACATGCACATATGTACGCACACACTAATTGACATTAACTGACACTAAGAAATTAATATTGAATTGCTAAACTTGCTATTGCGTTGTACTGCTTACAGCTGCAAGAACGTGTAGCAATCAATAAAGGGCTATCGGCCTATTGCAAGTTTATGTACAGGGACATATCTATCCATGCACTGTATACTTGTATTTATACTTATACATTTCAAATATGTATGTCATGTTTTATACTTTGGCAATATAACAATGTTTTTTTATCATGCCAATAAAGTTTTAAATTGAAAATTGAATTGAGAGAGAGAGAGAGAGAGAGAGAGACAGAGAGAGAGAGAGAGAGAGAGAGAGAGAGAGAGAGACAGAGAGAGAGAGAGAGAGAGAGAGAGAGAGAGAGAGAGAGAGAGAGAGACAGAGAGAGAGAGAGAGAGAGAGAGAGAGAGAGAGAGAGAGAGCGAGGCAAACAGAGAGAGAGACAGAGACAGCGAGAGAGAGAGAGAGAGAGAGAGAGAGAGAGAGAGAGAGAGAGAGAGAGGAACAAGGATAGAGACAGGGGAGACGGAGAGACGTTGAGATTGAGAGAGACAGGGCGAGAGAGACAGGGCGAGAGAGAGAGAGTGAGACAGAGAGAAAGAATGAATGATGGAGTCATGGGGAATCACAGAATGATACAGCGTGGAAACAGGCCCTTCAGCCCAACTTGCCCACACTGACCAACATTGCCCATCTACACTAATCCTACGTGCCAGAGTTTGGGCCATATTTTTTCCAAACCCGTCTTATCCATGCACCTGTCCCAAGATGTGATAGGCCCTGCCTCATCTACCTGTTGTACCTGCGTTCCTAGATCCCTCAGCTACGTAGAGAGACAGATGTCTTGTCTTTTTTGTTATTTTTAGAGAGAGATTCTCTGGTTTGTTTTATTTGGGGGGTTGGGTGACGGTCCAGAGATGACCCTTTCGGAGATGCGATTGAGTATCCGCATCGGAGATACTCTACAGAATAGGAGACATGGAGAGCGAATTGAGGAATGCAGTTGGACAGAGGGATCTATGAATAACTGTGCATCAGAGAAGGAGAACAGGGTGGGTATGAAAGCTGTATGTTGTCTAGACCATTATATCTTCAGGAAGTTGGGATGTAATGTACCCACAGCCCAGAGAGTGCAGAGAGATTTACAAGAATGTTGCCACCAGAGAAGGGTTAGACCAAGGAACAAGTTAGGGCTTTATTTTTAGAGCGCAGAAGGTTAAGTGGAAGAGGTGGAGGTTCGATTGTAGATTTAAAAATAAATTGGATAGATATATGGACGGGAATGGAGAGAGAGATGGGCAGAGTAGTGTGTTTCAGACGGACTAGAGGGCCGAGATCGTGCTGTAAATTATTTAATGGCTATATGAGCTATGAATGTCCTGCCTCAACTCCCTGCTCCCCCCCTCTCTGCTTGCCCCTCTCCCCCAACACTTAGAGGGACTGCGGGCTTTTTACACAGAGGGATGGGTGCCTGAACAGCTGCCAGGGGTTTGAGAGAGGCAGACACGCCAACACTTTACACATACACATGAGAGAGGATGTTTGGCATTTTGCCGGGACCAACAGGGCGACTCGAGTGTGTGCATCCTGTCATGTCACATTCAATACACAGAAAACACATGATACAGCGTGGAAACCCAAGGCCTTCAGCACCACTTTTCTGACCAACGATTGTGCCCATCCCACACTAATCCTACGTGCCATGATTTGGGCCATATTTTTTCCAAACCCGTCTTATCCATGCACCTGTCCCAAGATGTGATAGTCCCTGCCTCATCTACCTGTTGTACCTGCGTTCCTAGATCCCTCAGCTACGTAATACACCTCAGAACCTTACCATTCACTCCACCGGGTGGCGCCGTCAGCGTTGCAGCATTGCCAACGGTCTGTCTTGTCTTTTTTGTTATTTTTAGTGTGTTTTAAAAGTATGTGTTAATGATTCTCTGGTTTGTTTTATTTGGGGGGGGTTGGGTGCTGGGTCGGGGGAATCTTATTTCAATCTCCTACCCTTTCGGAGATGCGATTGTTTTCCGTATCCGCTCAGCGATCGGAGATACGATACAAATCAAATCAGAATAGGACGTACATGGTAAATGGTAGCGAATTGAGGAATGCAGTTGGACAGAGGGATCTATGAATAACTGTGCATCGTTCTCTGAAGGTGGAATCTCATGTAGATAGGGTGGTAAAGAAAGCTGTTGGTGTGCTAGCCTTTATATATCAGAGCATTGAGTATAGAAGTTGGGATGTAATGTTAAAATTGTACAAGGCATTGGTGAGGCCAATTCTGGAGTATGGTGTACTATTTTGCTCGCCAAATTATGGGAAAGATGTCAACAAAATAGAGAGAGTGCAGAGGAGATTTACTAGAATGTTGCCTGGGTTTCAGCAACTAAGTTACAGAGAAAGGTTGAACAAGTTAGGGCTTTATTCTTTAGAGCGCAGAAGGTTAAGTGGAAGTGGTGGAGGCAGGTTCGATTGTATCATTTAAAAATAAATTGGATAAGTATATGGACGGGAAAGGAATGGAGGGTTATGGTCTGAGTGCGGGTAGATGGGACTAGGTGAGAGTAAGTGTTCGGCACGGACTAGAAGGGCCGAGATGGCCTGTTTCCGTGCTGTAATTATTATATGGCTATATGATGACTATGAATGTCCTGCCTCAACCTCACTGCTCCCCCCTCTCTGCTTGCCCCTCTCCCCCACTCAAACATTCCCTCCCACACTCTCCCCTTCCCCCTCCATCCCCTTCTCTCAGCCTCCCTCCCGCACCCTCTACCACCCTCCCAAACTCTCCCCTATCACTCTACCTCCCTCTCTCTTTCCAACTCCCTCCAACTCTCCCTGTCCCTTTCTCCTGCTTCCTCACCCCCTCATAAGGTGAGAGGGGCAACATTTAGAGGGGATATGCGGGGCAGGTTTTTTTACACAGAGGGGGTGGGTGCCTGGAACGCGCTGCCAGGGGTTGTGGTGGAGGCAGATACGTCAATGGCGTTTAAGTGGATTTTGGAAAGGCAAAAGGAATGGAGGGTATGGATCATGTACAGCCACACATACACATGTAAATGTAACTGGATGTTTGGCATTTTACTGCCAGGAGACCCCTATCCCCACACTCTCACTGTGGGATGAACCCTGACCCCACACCTTCACCCTATGGTGACGACTCTGTGTTTAAACGTTGCCCCTCAGGTTCCTATTAAATATTTCCTCTCACACCTTAAACCAATGTCGTCTGATTCTTGATTCACCTATCCTGGTTAAAATACTGTCCATTCACCCTATCTATTCCCCTCATGATCTGATACACATATAAGATCACCTCACAGCCTCCTGCGATCCAAGCAATAAGGTCCCAGCCTATCCAACCTCTCCAATAGTTCAGGCACTCAAGCCCTGGCAACATCCTCGTAAATCTACCCTGCACTCTTTCCGGCTGAATAACATCTTTCCTGTAGCAGGGTGACACAATGCTCCAAGATTAGCAGCCTCCACAATATCTTATGCATCATGTAACATCCAAACTGTAATACATTGGCCATCTCCTGTAGCTCCACACATGAATGGCTGCTCTGCCCTATTCTCGCCCAGTTAGCCCTTTTCACCTTGATGTACTGTTAAAATCTCTGAAATCTCATCTGGCGGAACTATCTTTTTCCCCCTTCCTTCCGTCCTTATTCCTTCTTCAGTATGTTCCTCAATTCCCTAAACTCCTCCAGCTGTTCCCAGCTGTCTACACCATAAGACATGGAAGCAGAATTAGACCATTCACCCGTCGAGTCTACTCCGCATTCCAATCATGGCTGATCTATCTTTCCCTCTCAATCCCATTCTTTGACGCCCATCCTAATCAGGAACCATTTAATCTCCACTTTAAAAATACCCAATATCATCCGCCAAAGCCGTCTGTTGCAATGAATTCCAGATTCACCAAACTTTGGAGAAATAAATTCTTCCTTATCTCCATTCTAAAAGCACACCTTTAATTCTGCATCTGTGCGCTCTGGTTCTCGACTCTACTGGAAACAACCTTTTTGCGTTCCGTCTATCTGGGAGCCCCATGTCATTTCATTTCCACGTTATCCAGAATCCAGTACTCCCACCTGCCTTGTGCTTCACTGTAACAGGAACATGCATGCACTGAAATCTTGTTATCACACTTTCAGAAGCATTCCGCGTTCCAACGTCCCTTTGCCCACAAACATTCCACTCCAATCTGATTGACCGAGTCTGATACCATTAAAATTGGCATTGCCCCAATGCAAAACTTTAACTGGAGGACCAGTCACCTGCCCTGCTATTGCCCTGTGTAGGAAGGAACTGCAGATGCAGGTTTACACTGAATATAAACACAAAATACTGCAGTAACTCAGCGGGATGGCAGCATCTCCGGATAGAAGGAATAGATGATGTTTTGGGTCGAGACCAAAGACCCTAGATACTCCCCTAATATCTTTGGTCGAGGCCCATCTTCAGACCGAGATTTACGGGAGAGGGAGACACAGAGAAAAGGAAGGGTAAGTTCATAAGTTCATAGTCAAAGGAGCAGAGGTAGAGCTCTCGACCCATCAAGTCTACTCCGCCATTCAAGCACGGCTGGTCTATCTTTCTGGAGTTTATCTTGCACTAAACATTATTCCCTTCATCCCGCATCTGTACACTTTGGATTGCTCGATTGTAATCATGTATAGTCTTTGTTCATGTTACATGATTATTATCATATACAGTCAGTACCTTGTTCACCCCCATATCAACTCCATCTACACTTCATGTTGACTCAGGGAAAACAGCCAACATAATCAAGGACCACTTACATCCCGGTTATTCCCTTTTCTCCCCTCTCCCGTTGGGCAGAAGATACAAAAGCTTGAAAGCACGTACCACCAGATTCAGGAACAGCTTCTTCCCCACTGTTATCAAACTTCTGATACGCTAAGGATGGATTCCCGATCTTCCCACCTATCCCAATGAAGTGTACAAAGATAACATTTAACCAGGGGGACAGTCAGACTGGATGGCTAACTAGGAAGGGAGAGGGATGGAGAGAGGAAAAGCAATGGCTACTTGAAGTTAGAGAAGACAATATTCTCTTCTATCTTTATTGCACACCTTAGTCTTTTCATCTCTGGCCTTTGTTCACCCATCTGCCAATCAAACCCTTGCCTAATCTGTCTGAAGACAGGTATTGACCGGAAACTTCATTCACCCATTCCTTCTCTCCAGAGATGCTGCCTGTCCCGCAGAGTTACTCCAGCTATTTGCATCTATCTTTGGTTTAAACCAGCATCTGCAGTACCTTCTTACACACTTGCCATGCTTTGCTCTGCTCCTCTTCTCCTCGAGCTTTCTCCCCCACCATAATCAGGGTTTTCTGGAGCGCTAGTATGGGTGTTGTGGCATGAAGGGACTGGTTTGCAGAGGGCTAGTATGGACATTGTGGGCCAAATGGATTATTGGGGTGTCAGCACAGTCAAACCTGGTGGGCTGGCAGTTGACTCGCGGCTGTTCCAAGAAATTCCATTTCAAGCAGGGTGAAGGCCACCAAATTCAAATGCAGCTTCCTACCAATTCAAGCCGGTGCAAGCACCAAATTCAAGTACTGTTTCATACCACTTCAAGCAGGTGCAAGGCCACGAAACTCTAATGCAGTTTCATACCATTTCCTGCAGGGTGCAAGGCCACCACTTTCAAATGCTGTTTAATATCATTTCAAGCTGGGTGAAACCACCATAAAACCACACAAAACACCACATAAACATCAAACTCACAGTTCAGTAGACATTCAGTATGTTCAGTTGATTCACAGCTCAGACAGAGTCGTGACCTCTCCCTCCCCCATCTTGCAGAGACTGAGCCACACCCTCACGTCCTGGTTTTATAATCCCTCCCCCCCAACGAAAGGGGCATGGCCTTCATGGCGCAATTGACAGGTGGGAAATACTCAACATTTTTTAAACGCTAATAACATTTTTATTTTTCATTGATGGGAAAAATCCTCTGCACCCGATGAGTCGAAGAGGACCGAGTTAGATGGCCAAAAATCACAGCTGTAAGTTGTAGCGTTTTATCCAAATTCAATAGACAGTGCAAACAGGAAGTTGTCAAGTTACCACCACCAACAACAGCCATTTGCAGTGCTTCACTTCAAACCAACCACCATATCTATAAAATAGAAAAAATAACAGCATATGTTAACTTTAAACTGGATTTATTTGTGTCACGCAGAGAAAATTGGGTTAACTAGGTAACGCCTCATATGCAAGACAACCCGTTTTTTATGGAAATGCTGTGGAATGCCGATAAAAGAGTATATTTTTTTAAAAAGCAAGGAGAAATGCATAATGTCGGACTATTTTAAAAGTTTGATAGAGAGTTCACGACATGCATGTTTCTGTTAGATTGAGGGGCAAGGCAGGTGGGAGTACGTGATTGTGCCTGACAAGAGAAATTGAGGCTGTGGAAATGAAAAGGGGCTCCGAGAAATTGAGGCTCTGGGCGGCACACATTGTGAAACTCGATGTGGGAATATCAGTAGAAGGGGAGGGAGAAGGAAGAAATGGGCTTTTGTCCAGGTGGGGCACAGGCAGGATGGGAGAAAGAAGAGGTGGGAGAATGTATGTTCCCTGACTCCGCTATCTTTAAGTGCCCTATCTCGCTCTCTCTTGAAAAGTATCCAGAGAACCGGCCTCTGAGGCAGATAATTTCACAGACTCTTAACTCTCTGGGTGAAAAAGTGTTTTCTCATCTCCGTTCTAAATGGCTTACTTCTTAGTCTTAAACTGTGACCCCTGCTTCCTGCCTCTAGCATATCCAAACCCTTAATAATCTTATATGTTTCAATAAGATACCCTCTCATCCTTCTAAATTCCAGAGTATACAAGCCCAGCCACTACGTTCTCTCAGCATATGACAGTCCCGCCATCCTGGAATTAACCTTGTGAACCTACGCTGCACTCCTTCAATAGCAAGAATATCCTTCCTCAAATTTGGAGACTAAAACTGCGCACAATACTATAGGGGTGGTCTCACTAGTGCCCTGTACAACTGCAGAAGGACCTCTTTACTCCTATACTCAACTCCTCTTGTTATGAAGGCCAACATTCTATTCGCTTTCTTCACTGCCTGCTGTACCTGCATGCTTACTTTAAGTGACTGATGAACAAGGACCCCCCAGATCCCGTTGTACTTCCTCTTTTCCAAATTTAACACCATTTAGATAATAATCTGCCTTCCTGTTATTGCTACCAAAGTGGATAACCAGGACTGCTTTGATCGCACCGACTGGGACCTGTTTGCACAACAGGCTACCAGTGGCACAGAGGTAGACTTGGAGGAGTACACATCCACTGTGCTCTCCTACATTAACTACTGTGTGGAGACTGTCACAGTGGACAAGCAAATAAAGATGTTCCCAAACCGGAAACCGTGAATGAACAATGAGGTACAGAATCTGCTAAGGGCAGGCAACAATGCTTTTACATCCAGGGACACTTCTGCATACAGTGCTGCCAGGTCAAACCTGAACAAAGGTATAAAAAAGGCCAAAGACATCCGCAGGCAAATGTGGAAGACGACTTCAATACCGCGGGCACCAGAAGCATGTGGCAGGGTGTCAGGGACATCAAAGACTACAAGATCAGCCCCGCCTGCCCCCACAGTGATATCACACTGGCCAAAGAGTTAACACCTTCTTTGCCCGCTTCGAAACTGGCAACACCACCAGGAGTGGAATAACCCCGGCCATAGCCGAGGGACAGGGCTTAATATGAGCACTCAGGAGGTACAGTGCGCTCTGCGTAGGATCAATCCACGCAAGGCTGCAGGCCTGGATTGAGACCAAGGAAGGGTACTAAAGGACTGTGCTGGACAGCTGGCTGTGGTATTCACGAGGATCTTTAACCTGTCTCTATCTCTGGCAATGGTCCCCAAGTGCCGTTAATAAAAGGACTGGACAAGCTAGATGCAGGAAAAATGCTCCCAAAGTTGGGAGAGTCCAGAACTAGGTGCCACAGTATTAGAATAAAGAGGAGGTCATTTATGACTGAGGTGAGAAAAAACGTTTTCTCCCAGAGAGTTGTGAATTTATCGAATTCCCTGTCAATGAGGGCTCAAGGGGATAGTGGAGTCAAGGGATATGGGGAGAAGGCAGGCACGGGCTATTGATAGGGGACGATCAGCCATGATAACAATGAACGGCGGTGCTGGCTCGAAAGGCCGAACGGCCTCCTCCTGCACCTATTTTCTATCTATCTATCTATGTAATATCTTATCATGAAGACAGCTAGCACAGTGCCAGTGCCGAACAAGTCAAAAGTCACCAACCTGAATGACTACCGCCCCGTTGCCCTAACTCCAATACCCATGAAGTGCTTTAAAAGGCTGGTCCTCTCCCACCTCAAAACCAGCATCCCTGCCTCACTGGACTCTCATCAATTTGCATACTGGGCAAATAAATCCACGGAGAAGGCCATCTCTCTGGCTCTTTACACTGTCCTGACTCACCTGATGGAACGACCGCAGGCAGTGAGACTGGGCCCGCACCCGTCCTTCACTAACACCCTGAGCACCGGCACACCACAGGGCTGTGTACTGAGCCCAATGCTCTACTCCCTCTTCACACACGACTGTGTTCCTGCATTCAACACTAACACCATCGTCAAGTTTGCAGATGACACAACGTTGATCGGATTGATCACCAACGGTGATGAAACAAACTACAGAGCGGAGGTGCAGTTGCCAAACACCTCCAAGACCAAGGAGTTGATTATCGACTGCAGGAGGACACATAATGGGGAATACGCCTCAATCTCCATCTCCGGCGACAGTGTGGAGAGAGTGTCCAGCTTTAAGTTTCTGGGCACACATCCCAGAGAACCTCACATGGTCCAGCAACACCGCTGCGCTGGTCAAGAAGGCACAGCAACAACTGTTATTCCTGAGAACATTGAAAAAGACTGGTCTGCCCCAATGGCTGCTGACAACCTTCTACCGCTGCACCACACAAGCATACTAACATATGGCATCTCTGTGTGGTATCTCAGCTACACGGAGGCAGAGTGAAGAGCTCTTCAACACGTCGTCCACAGAGAGCAGAAGATTATTGGGACACACCTACCAACCTTGGAGGGCATCTACTACACACGGTACCTAATGGAAGGCCGACAGCATCCACAAAAACTCCTCACACCCTTGTAATGGACTGTTCGAACTCCTACCTTCTGGCAGCCGTTACAAGGCCTTCTACGCCCGCACCTCCAGACGCAGGAACAGCTTCATCCCCAGATCTATAGCTGCGCTGAACCGGCCCTGCTGAGTGCCCCCCCCCACCCCCATGAACTGTCTCCCTTGGATGGTCACGTTGCACATTGACCCGGCACAGACACATTTGCACTTTAAACTGTTTTGACTGTTTTACTGTTCTTTTTATACATCATGTTTTTCAGGGTAACTAAATCTAAATGTTATTAGATGTTTAAGTTATGATATCGGATGAATGCTGCATACCAAATCTCATTACACATATGTGCAATGACAATAAAATATATTATTATTATTATTATTATTATTTATTACACTTTCAAAAGCATTCCACCATCCAAAAGTCCCTTTGTCCACAAACATTCCACTCCAATCTACTTGACTGATACCATTAAAATTGGCTTTGCCCGAATGCAAACTTTAACTTGTGGACCAGTCACCTGCCCTGCACAGTACCCTGTTTAGAAAGGAATTGCAGATGCAGGTTTACACAAAATGCTGGAGTAACTCAGCGGGATGGCAGCATCCCTGGAGAGATGGAATGGGTAATGCTTTGGGTCGAGATCCTTCTTCAGACTGAAAATCTGGGTAGAGGGAGACATATAGATAATGAAGGGTAAGGTGTGAAAACGAGACATCAAACGGGATGAAGGTCAAAGAAAATGTGGACTAGGTCATTGTTACATAGAAAATAGGTGCAGGAGGAGGCCATTCGGCCCTTCGAGCCAGCACCGCAATTCATTGTGATCATGGCTGATCGTCCCCTATCAATAACGTGCCTGCCTTCTCCCCATATCCCTTGACTCCCCTAGCCCCTAGAGCTCTATCTAACTCTCACTTAAATCCATCCAGTGACTTGACCTCCACTGCCCTCTGTGGCAGGGAATTCCATAAATTCACAACTTTGGGTGAAAATGGTTTTTCTCACCTCAGTCTTAAATGCTGCGCTGATGCCCAGTCCGCTAAAACAGCTGTCTGACCAACAGCAGCGGACTGGAGGGAAATTTAAAAACCGGCCGGCACCCCTGCAGACTCCCGACAAGGAGACTCGCCGCACGAGAACCACTGAAATGCCGCCCGAAAACGGCAGACAGCCTCTAACAGCAAGGTCAGGACCAACCTCAGGCTGGAGACAGACACGGAAGATAGAATCAACACTTAATATAATATAATAACCATATAACAATTACAGCACGGAAACAGGCCATCTCGACCCTTCTAGTCCGTGCCGAACACATAATCTCCCCTAGTCCCATATACCTGCGCTCAGACCATAACCCTCCATTCCCTTCCCATCCATGTAACTATCCAATTTATTTTTAAATGATAAAAACGAACCTGCCTCCACCACCTTCACTGGAAGCTCATTCCACACAGCTATCACTCTCTGAGTAAAGAAGTTCCCCCTCATGTTACCCCTAAACTTCAGTCCCTTAATTCTCAAGTCATGTCCCCTTGTTTGAAACTTCCCTACTGTCAGTGGGAAAAGCTTTTCCACGTCAACTCTGTCTATCCCTCTCATCATTTTAAAAACCTCTATCAAGTCCCCCCTTAACCTTCTGCGCTCCAAAGAATAAAGCCCTAACTTGTTCAACCTTTCTCTGTAACTTAGTTGCTGAAACCCAGGCAACATTCTAGTAAATCTCCTCTGTACTCTCTCTATTTTGTTGACATCCTTCCTATAATTAGGCGACCAAAATTGTACACCATACTCCAGAATTGGCCTCATCGATGCCTTGTACAATTTTAACATTACATCCCAACTTCTATACTCAATGCTCTGATTTATAAAGGCCAGCACACCAAAAGCTTTCTTTACCACCCTATCTACATGAGATTCCACTTTCAGGGAACTGTGCACAGTTATACCCAGATCCCTCTGTTCACCTACATTCTTCAATTCCCTACCATTTACCATGTACGTCCTATTTTGATTTGTCCTGCCAAGATGTAGCACCTCACACTTATCAGCATTAAACTCCATCTGCCATCTTTCAGCCCACTCTTCCAACTGGCATAAATCTCTCTGTAGACTTTGAAACTCTACTTCATTACCCGCAACCCCCCCTATCTTAGTATCATCTGCATACTTACTAATCCAATTTACCACACCATCATCCAGATCATTGATGTACATGACAAACAACAGTGGACCCAACACAGATCCCTGTGGCACCCCACTCGTCACTGGCCTCCAACCTGACAAACAACCATCCACCATTACTCTCTGGCATCTCCCATTCAGCCACTGTTGAATCCATCTTGCTACTCCACCATTAATACCCAACCATTGAACCTTCTTAACCAACCTTCCATGAGGAATCTTGTCAAAGGCCTTACTGAAGTCCATATACACAACATACACTGCTTTACCCTCATCAATTTCCCGAGTAACATCTTCAAAAAATTCAAGAAAATTAGTTAAACATGACCTTCCAGGCGCAATTCGATGTTGACTGTTCCTAATCAGACCCTGTTTATCCAGATGCTTATATATATTATCTCTAAGTAATCTTTCCATTAATTTGCCTACCACTGAAGTCAAACTAACAGGTCTATAATTGCTAGGTTTACTCTTAGACCCCTTTTTAAACAATGGAACAACATGCGCAGTACGCCAATCCTCCGGCACTATTCGCGTTTCTAATGACATTTGAAATATTTCTGCCATAGCCCCTGCTATTTCTACACTAACTTCCCTCAATGTCCTAGGGAATATCCTGTCCGGACCTGGAGACTTATCCACTTTTATATTTCTGAAAAGTGTTAGTACTTCCTCTTCTTTGATCCTCATAGTTTCCATAGCAACTCTACTTGTTTCCCTTATCTCACATAATTCAATATCCTTCTCCTTGGTGAATACCGAAGAAAAGAAACTGTTCAATATCCCCCCCATCTCTTTTGGCTCTGCAGATAGTTGGCCACTCTGACTCTCTAGTGGACCATTTTATCTAGCTATTTTAGCGGTCTTAGGATTTACTTTTACCCTTGCCAAAGCAACCTCATATTACTTTTAGCTTTTCTAATTTCTTTCAATGGACACATACTCCTCAAGCGCCTAGTACGCCAACCAAGTGTCCCTTCCATGGCTCTTTACAATTTTTTTACGATTTCCTTTCAACCGAACTGGGACATAAAGATTCTGTACTCCTAAAATTTCACCCTTAAGTGTACTCCATTCTCTTCCACATCTTTCCCAAAAAACAAACTTTCTAATCGCTTTAGCTTTTCTAATTCTTTCTCCAATCAAAAATCTCAACCCTAGGCCTTGTTCTGACCTTCTCAATAATTATAATGAAACTAATGATATTTTTATTACTGGACCCGAACTGTTCCCCAACGCATACCTCTGCCACCTGACCCATCTAATTTCCTAACAGGAGGTCCAGTACCGCCCCTTCTCTAGTAGGTACTTCTATGTATTGTTGCAAAAAACTATCCTGCACACATTTTACAAACTCCAACCCATCCAGCCCATTTACAGAATGTGTTTCCCAGTCTATGTGTGGAAAATTGAAATCTCCCACAATCACTACCTTGTGCTTACTACTAATATCTGCAATCTCCTTACATATTTGCTCTTCCAATTCTCGTTCCCCATTTGGCGGTCTATAATACACCCCTATAAGTGTTGCTACCCCTTTCCCATTTCTCAGTTCCACCCAAATAGCCTCCCTAGACGAGCCCTCTAATCTATCCTGCCAAAGCACTGCTGTAATATCTTCCCTGATAAGCAATGCAACACCTCCACCTCTTGCCCCTCCAAATCTATCACACCTGGAGCAACGAAATCCTGGAATATTTAGTTTCCAATCACAGCCCTCCTGCAACCATGTTTCACTGATCGCCACAACATCATACTTCCAGGTGTCAATCCAGGCTCTAAGTTCATCCACTTTTCTTACAATGCTCCTAGCATTAAAATATACACATTTAAGAAACCCACCCTCTCTTATTCTCTGATTATTTTCTTTTTCTTCTCTCTCCCCTACGTTTTGGGTCAGAGTGCTACCATTCTCTGCCACCTGTTTCACACACTGACTGCTAGCTTTCCCAATTTGAGTCCCTCCCCCCAACCATACTAGTTTAAAGTCTCCCCAGTAGCCTTTGTAAATCTCCCCGCCAGGATATTGATCTCCCTTGAGTTCAAGTGCAACCCGTCCTTTCTGTACAGGTCGCACCTTCCCCAAAAGAGGTCCCAATGATCCAGAAACTTGAATCCATACCCACTGCACCAGTCCCTCATCCACGCATTTATCCTCCACCTCGCTCCATTCCTACTCTCACTGTCGCGTGGCACAGGCAGTAATCCTGAGATTGATACCTTTCCAGTCCTTCTCCTCAACTCTCTACCTAACTCCCTAAATTCTTCTTTCAGGACCTCTTCTCTTTTTTTACCTATGTCGTTGGTACCTATATGTACCACAACCTCAGGCTCCTCTCCCTCCCATTTCAGGATTTCTTGGACACGTTCAGACACATCCCTGACCCTGGCACCAGGGAGGCAAACTACCATCCGGGACTCCTGTCTGCGTCCACAGAATCGCCTATCCGACCCCCTGACTATAGAGTCCCCTATTACAATTGCCCTCCCCTTCTTTTCCTTACCTTTCTGAGCAATCGGACCGGTCTTAGTGCCAGAGGCCCGGCCGCTGTCGCTGCCCCCAGGTAGGCTGTCCCCCCCACCCTTACTCAAGCATGAGTACTTATTTTCAAGCAAGAAACAAGAGTGTCTGTTTCTCCAAGCCAGAGGAAGGTCATGGAGCTAAAAACTCCAGCGAGACTTGCCTCAGGAGCAGGGGCAATTCCGCCAAGGGAGCTTAACACTCCCACTCCAGTGCTTCCACACTGGCCATCTCCCTTGTCGAGGGATCGATGGGGACCAGAGCTGGGCTGGTCAAGAAGAGGGGTCACTGGCTGAAGAGGAGTATGCTGAGGTACAGGATCAGGAAGAGCTGCTGGGTGTGGCCGCTATGTGGCTCCACCACTAGCGAGATGGCTTTTCAGTCTCAACTGGCGGCCAGCTTACTACCTGTTCTTCTCAATAAACCTCTCCAAGACAGGTAGTCATGAAGTGTTGGATTTCATCACGCCTCCCCTAAATTGCATTTACTCAAAGTTCCCACCGTTATTGGGGGGTACATTGAGCATAGTTTTTAAAAACCCAAATATCTCAAAATGAATTTGATATCCCTGACGTCAGCTATCATTTTCGCATGCTCATCCCAGAGGGACAGGGTAGTATGGCAAAACACCTGACCCTACTGCTCGCAATGCTCTGCATCTTCTCAGGAAGTCATAAAACCTGCCCTCAACTTAAGAAATTTACAGGACTGTGAGAACGCCGACCTCACAACCACAGATCCTGCTATCTGGCTAACTTACCAAACTAAGCCTAAAAAACTGGACGAAGTGTCCATAATATTCAGCTCAAGAGGGCAGGGTCTGGAATGAGCACCACACTAAACCAGTCAGCAGTACCTCTAATGCGAGCTCGGGGCCTGCATGCCAATCCCGTAAGCCTTTCAGGCCAGGGCCCAGAGCAGACCCCATGGAAAATGCACCACCCCCCCCAACAAACAACATCCCTACAGACAAGGAACCAGAAACCGAAGAAACAACAGTGAAGACAGATAAGTATGGTTCCTACCATCACATAAAGGTGAAGGGTTTGTACTAACAGAGGGGAGGGAATCACACCTGGTTGGGCAGCTATCACTCTTGGTGGTTATATTCCAAATATAATTAATATCTTGCCACCAGTCTACCCTCCCTCTAATAAACTTGAGGGTCTAGCTTCTGGGGAAATATACCAGGGGCCATAAGAAATCCCATATAGCCTTGGGTACCTTAATAACCACAGATGGTGAATGTCGCACCATCATTGATTAAAACCACAAAATATTCATCAGGTATACCCACTTATGAAATCTGTAACTGCTACCATGGATTCCTAGGATACTTTATGGTAAACATCGACTTTAAAGATGCATACTATTCAGTACCCCGTCATAAGGCTTCGGGTATACCACAATTTACCTGGATGGGGTAACCATGGCAAGCATTGCCATTTTTCATTCACTGCACATCTCGCATATGTATGTGGCTAGACTTGGCTAATATGAGCTGAAGCTATCCAGAATCAAATCAGCCCTGACACTTTAAGGAACATTACGTCATGGCATGTCTATACATTCACGACAGACTATCCTTGGATGTAGCTATCAGCAGCATTAGCTACTAACTTATTTAGCCTGGGCTCTGTCATATATCCAGATATCTACGTTGACCCCATCCACAACATTGTCTATCTGGAATTCATTAATACTATCAGTTATGGCACATCAACCACCTATCGTCTACGTGATAGAGTATTGGGATCAGTAGCAGCTTTACTAGCTACTGAACATTGTACCTTTCCAGTGAGCTAGATGCTAGTGTTCAACTATATTACATACCTAGAATATGGTGGCAAATGGGCTATCTGGAGTTATCATCACTTAGACACTGGACATTAACCTAGTTAGTAATTTTGAGTATGTTCTATTGAGTATATTCATCGACTGGCTGTAAGGCCACAAATGGACCTGACCTCGGGGTTTTCATAGGAAGAGAACTTAACATTTCTGATGCCTTCCCCACAGTGGAGATTGATTCTGCTGTGGGGGGACGTATGTGTCAAACGCTATACATATGTTATGTCCATTTTTTCTTGTTTGTTAACCTTTTTCTATGGTATGCAAACATCCAAATTTGTTTTAAGTGGCCAGTGTCATTATGGAATTCATTTGGAAATGCAATTGTGTAGCAGCCTCAAGCTCTTCAGAGAAGGAGGATTGTATTTGTATGCTTTCCACCTTTTTTTCTTGAGAACATTCTTGTGTGTCCTGATATAGATACTGAGCTTTGCTAGCACTTGGTGCCAATGCGTTGACTTTAAACGTGCTATATAATCAAATTACTTACCATTAGTGAAGCATATTGCTCAGTAGTGCACCGGTTTGCATGTTCGTTTATAAATTAACATCACAGTGGTGACATATACCAAACCATTTGGGCGGAATAAAATCGATACTATGTGACAATTTATTTAACAATTGGTAACCGTATGTCGTCAAACATGTTTGACCATCAGTAACTTACCTATCAGGTGAGCTAAATACTGTAAACAAACATTTAAACCAAAATATTTGCTGAGATTACAAAGCAATATGGTCACCAGATATCGACTTCCTTATATTCCAATTAAAGCGCCACGTACCAATGTATGTCGCATGAAACCAAACTCAAGGCAGCGGCTATGGATACATTCCCACGTATTCAGGGGGGGGGGGGGGGGTCTAATCTCTATGTTCTCCCCTTCTCTACCTCATCAATAGGTACTAGGGCCTCATCAGTTGGGTACCACGCAAAATACAGTGGGCTAAACCCACAGTCATGGCACAATCTCGTACTCCCACCTGCCTTGGCCCTCAATCTAACAGAAACATGCATGTCGTGAACTCTCTATCAAACTTTTAATATGGTCCGACATTCTGCATTTCTTCTTGCTTTTTTAAAAAAATATACTCTTTTATCGGCATTCCACAGCAAACACATTTCCATAAAACGGGTTTCAGGTATAATGCTATACGTATACATCATCCACTTATGTTTGTCTTGAATTGCCTCTTTTTGAGATTTGTACAGAACAAATATAGAAACAAGAACATAGTAAAAACTACGAACACTTAGGGAGTGATCCTTTCTTTACCATATAATCAAATATTTGTAAAAAATAAAGTATGGCAAATGAGGCGTTACCTAGTTAACAAAATTTTCTCTGCGTGACACAAATAAATCCAGTTTAAAGTTAACATATGCTGTTACTTTCTCTATTTTATAGATATGGTGGTTGGTTTGAAGTGAAGCACTGCAAATGGCTGCTGTTGGTGGTGGAACTTGACAACTTCCTGTTTGCATTGTCTAGTGATTTTAGATAAAATGCTACCACTTACGGCTGTGATTTTTGGCCATCTAACTCAGCCCCCTTCGACTCATCAGGTACAGAGGATTTTTCCCATCAATTAAAAATAAAAGCGATATTAGTGTTTAAAAAATGATGAGAATTTCCATCCTGTCAATTACGCCATGAAGGGCACGCCTTTACCGTTGGGAGGGGGAGGGATTATAAAACCAGGACGTGAGGGTGTGGCTCAGTCTCTGCAAGATGGGGGAGGGAGAGGTCACGACTCTGTCTGAGCTGTGAATCAACTGAACATACTGAATGTCTACTGAACTGTGAGTTTGATGTTTATGTGGTGTTTTGTGTGGTTTTATGGTGGTTTCACCCAGCTTGAAATGATATTAAACTGTACTTGAATCTGGTGGCCTTGCACCCAGCTTGAAATGGCATGAAACAGCACTTGAATTTGGTTGTCTCGCACCCTGCTTGAAGTGGTCAGAAACTGCACTTGAATTTGGTGGCCTTGCACCTGCTTGAAGTGGTCGGAAACTGCACTTGAATTCTGTGGCCTTGCACCTTCTTGAAGTGGTCGGAAACTGCACTTGAATTCGGTGGCCTTGCACCCTGCTTGAAATTGTAGGAAATTGCATTTAAATATGGTGGCCTTGCACCCTGCTTGAAATGGAATTTCATGGAATAGATGCGAGTCAAATGCCTGCCCACCAGCGGTGAGGGAGCTGCCAGCACATCAGGTTTGACCGAGCTGCCACCCCAAGAATCCGTTTGGCCCACAATGTCCATACTAGCCCTCTGCAAACCAGTCCCTTCATGCCACAACACCCATACTAGCGCTCCAGAAAGTCCTGATTATGGTGGGGGAGAAAGCTCGAGGAGAAGAGGAGCAGAGCAAAGCATGGCAAGTGTGTAAGAAGGTACTGCAGATGCTGGTTTAAACCAAAGATAGACGCAAATAGCTGGAGTAACTCTGCGGGCCAGGCAGCATCTCTGGAGAGAAGGAATGGGTGATTGAAGTTCCAGTCAATACCTGTCTTCAGATAGATTAGGCAAGGTTTTGAAGCTGGCATGTATGTTAAAATTGTACAAGGCCAAATCTGGAGTATGGTGTACAATTTTGGTCGCCAAATTATAGGAAGGATGTCAACAAAATAGAGAGAGTACAGAGGAGATTTACTAGAATGTTGCCTGCGTTTCAACATCTAAGTTACAGTCCCCCTGGTTGAATAAGTTATCTCTGTACACTTCTCTGGGATAGGTTGAAAGGTTATCGGGGGGACCTGATAGAGGTCTTCAAAGGTTTGAGTGGGGATAGAAGCTGTTGATGTGAATCTGCTCCCTTTGATGCTGCCATCCCGCTGAGAGACATTACTTCAGAATTAAGGGACATCTTCAGTGTAAACGGCATCTGCCGTTCTTTACACAGAGAATGGCAGGTGCAGGTGAATGGCTCTCAAGTGGAAGTGGTGCATGGGGGCAATGCCAAATTTAATGGTATCAGATTGGGCAAGCATATGGATGGAAGGGAATGTGGTTATGGTACGAGTGCAAAGTGTGGGGAAAAAAATTTTTTTTGTTGTGGAATGGACTTCTAGGGTATGATGGCCAAGATTTCAGTAATTGTTATATGCATGTTCCTGTTAGAGTGTTTGATTGGCAGGTGGGAGTCCAAAGGCCTGGATGAAAAGAGAAATTAAGGCTTGGGCAATAACAGATGTGAAACTCGATGTGTCTTCTCTAACTTCAAGGAAAAGAAATGGGCTTTTCCTCTCTCCTTCTCTGCCCCTCCATTCCTATTAGCCATCCAGTCTGACGGTCCCCTGGTTAAATGTTATCTTTGTACACTTCATTGGGATAGGTTGGAAGATCGGGAATTCATCATTAGCATATCAGAGGTTTGATAACAGTGGGGAAGAAGCTGTTCCTGAGTCTGCATCCAGAGATGCTTCCATCCCGCTGATTTACTCCAGTAATTTGTGTTTATCTTCAGTGTAAACGTGCATCTGCCGTTCCTTCCTACACCGGGAATTGGCAGGGCAGGTAACTGGTCCTCAAGTTAAAGTTTTGCATTGGGGCAATGCCAAATTTAATGGTATCAGACTCGGGCAAGCAGATTGGAGTGGACTGTTTGTGTGCAAAGTGTGTTTGGAATGTGGAATGCTTCTGAAAGTATGATAACAAGATTTCAGTTCATGCATGTTCCTGTTAGAGTGAAGCACAAGGCAGGTGGGAGTACTGGATTCTGGATAACGAGAAATTGAGGCTCTGGGCGGCACACATTGTGAAACTCGATGTGGGAATATCAGTAGAAGGGGAGGGAGAAGGAAGAAATGGGCTTTTGTCCAGGTGGGGCACAGGCAGGATGGGAGAAAGAAGAGGTGGGAGAATGTATGTTCCCTGACTACGCTATCTTTAAGTGCCCTATCTAGCTCTCTCTTGAAAAGTATCCAGAGAACCGGCCTCTGAGGCAGATAATTTCACAGACTCTTAACTCTCTGGGTGAAAAAGTGTTTTCTCATCTCCGCTCTAAATGGCTTACTTCTTAGTCTTAAACTGTGGCCCCTGCTTCCTGCCTCTAGCATATCCAAACCCTTAATAATCTTATATGTTTCAATAAGATCCCCTCCCATCCTTCTAAATTCCAGAGTATACAAGCCCAGCCACTACGTTCGCTCAGCATATGACAGTCCCGCCATCCCGGAATTAACCTTGTGAACCTACGCTGCACTCCCTCAATAGCAAGAATATCTTTCCTCAAATTTGGAGACTAAAACTGCACAAAAAACTCTGCGAGTGGTCTCACTAGAGCCCTGTACAACTGCAGAAGGACCTCTTTATTCCTATACTCAACTCCTCTTGTTATGAAGGCCAACATTCTATTCGCATTCTTCATTGCCTGCTGTACCTGCATGCTTACTTTAAGTGACTGATGAACAAGGACCCCCAGATCTCGTTGTACTTCCCCTTTTCCCAATTTGACACAATTTAGATAATAATCTGCCTTCCTGTTTTTGCTACCAAAGTGGATAATCAGGACTGCTTTGATCGCACCGACTGGGACCTGTTTGCACAACAGGCTACCAGTGGCACAGAGGTATACTTGGAGGAGTACACTGTGAATTGAATTGAATTTCCTTTATTGTCATTCAGACCTTTCGGTCTGAACGAAATTTCATGCCTGCAGTCTTACATACAATAATAAACAACAGTAAACACAAATTAACATCCACCACAGTGAGTCCACCAAGCACCTCCTCGCTGCGATGGAGGCAAAAATCTTAGGGCTGCAGTCTCTTCCCTCCTCTTCTCCCTCTGCGTTGAGGCGATACCCCACCGGGCGATGGCAAAATCAGTCCCGTGGCTCACCGAGCTCCGCGAAAGGGCCGGTTTAAACACCGTGGCCCGGGGTAGGCGGAGCTGCCGCCCTCCAGTCCAGCGGACGCAGCCGCTGACGACGTCGTCCACTGGCCCGCCGCTGAACCCCGGACTCAGGACACCGCCGCCAGAACACCGCCTCAGCCACCGGAGCACCGTTCCAGCCCCGAGCCGGATCGCCCCCACGTGAGTGCCGTACCACCCTCGGGCTGGGCCGCCCGACATGTGCTCTCCTACATCAACTGCTGTGTGGAATCTGTCACAGTGGACAAGAAAATAAAGATGTTCCCAAACCGGAAACCGTGGATGAACAAGGAGGTACAGAATCTGCTAAGGGCACGCAACAATGCCTTTAAATCCAGGGACTCTTCTGCATACAGTGCTATCAGGTCAAACCTGCACAAAGGTATAAAAAAGTCCAAAGACATAGAAACATAGAAAATAGGTGCAGGAGTAGGCCTTTCGGCCCTTCGAGACTGCACCGCCATTCAATATGATCATGGCTGATCATCCAACTCAGTATCCTGTACCTGCCTTCTCTCCATACCCCCTGATCCCTTTAGCCACATCTAACTCCCTCTTAAATACAGCCAATGAACTGGCCTCAATTACCTTCTGTGGCAGAGAATTCTAGAGATTCACCACTCTCTGTGTGAAGAATGTTTTTCTCATCTCAGTCCTAAAAGATTTCCCCCTTATCCTTAAACTGTGACCACTTGTTCTGCACTTCCCCAACATCGGGAACAATCTTCCTACATCTAGCCTGTCCAACCTCTACAAGCCGAGTCTATCCAGTCTTTCTTCATATGAAAGTCCTGACATCCCAGGAATCAGTTTGGTGAACTTTCTCTGTACTCCCTCTATGGCAAGAATGTCTTTCCTCAGATTAGGAGACCAAAACTGTACGCAATACTCCAGGTGTGGTCTCACCAAGACCCTGTACAACTGCAGTAGAACCTCCCTGCTCCTATACTCAAATACTTTTGCTATGAATGCTCACATACCATTTGTTTTCTTCACTGCCTGCTGCACCTGCATGCCTACCTTCAATGACTGGTGTACCATGACACCCAGGTCTCATTGCATCTCCCCTTTTCCTAATCGGCCACCATTCAGATATTAGTCTACTTTCCTGTTTTTGCCACCAAAGTGGATAACCTCACATTTATCCACATTATACTGCATCTGCCTTGCATTTGCCCACTCACCCAGCCTAACCAAGTCACCTTGCAGCCTCCTAGCATCCTCCTCACAGCTAACACTGCCCCCCAGCTTTGTGTCATCCGCAAACTTGGAGATGTTGCATTCAACTACCTCATCCAAATCATTAATATAATTTTGTAAATAGCTGGGGTCCTAGCACTGAGCCTTGAGGTATCCCACTAGTCACTGCCTGCCATTCTGAAAAGGACCCGTTTACTCCTACTCTTTGCTTCCTGTCTTCTAGCCAGTTCTCTATGCACATCAATACTGAACCCCCAATACCATGTGCTTTAAGTTTGTATACTAATCTCTTATGTGGGACCTTGTCGAAAGCCTTCTGAAAGTCCAGATATAACACATCCACTGGTTCTCCTTTATCCACTCTACTAGTTTCATCCTCGAAAACTTCTAAAAGATTTGTCAGACATGATTTACCTTTCATAAATCCATGCTGACTTTGTCCAATGATTTCACCACTTTCCAAATGTGCTGCTATCCCATTTTTAATAACTGATTCTAGCAGTTTCCTCACTACCGATGTTAGACTAACTGGTATGTAATTCTCAGTTTTCTCTCTCCCACCCTTTTTAAAAAGTGGGGTTACATTAGTTACCCTCCAATCCTCAGGAACTATTCCAGAATGTAAAGAGTTTTGAAAAATTATCACTAATGCATCCACAATTTCTGGGGCTACTTCCTTATGTACTCTGGGATGCAGCCTATCTGGCCCTGGGGATTTATCTGCCTTTAATCCATTCAATTTACCTAACCCCACTTCCCGGCTAACCTAGATTTCACTCAGTTCCTCCATCTCATATTACCCCCGGTCCCCTGCTATTTCAGGCAGATTATTCATGTCTTTCTTAGTGAAGACAGAACCAAAGTAGTTAGTCAATTGGTCTGCCATGTCCTTGTTCCCCATGATTAATTCACCTGTTTCTGACTGCAAGGGACCTACATTTGTTTTAACTAAACTTTTTCTCTTCACATATCTATAAACACTTTTGCAGTCAGTTTTTATGTTCCCTGCCAATTTTCTTCAATAATCTATTTTCCATTTCCTAATTAAGCCATTTGTCTTCCTCTGCTGGACTCTGAATTTCTCCCAGTCCTCTGTTAGGCTGCTTTTTCTGGCTAATTTGTATGCTTCATCTTTTGTTTTGATACTATCCCTGATTTCCCTTGTTATCCATGAATGCACTACTTTCCCTTATTTATTCTTTTGCCAAACTGGGATCAATAATTGTTGTAGTTCATCCATATAACCATATAACCATATAACAATTACAGCACGGAAACAGGCCATCTCGGCCCTACAAGACCGTGCCGAACATCTTTTTTCCCTTAGTCCCACCTGCCTGTACTCATACCATAACCCTCCATTCCCTTCTCATCCATATACCTATCCAATTTATTTTTATATGATACCAACGAACCTGGATCCATGCAGTCTTTAAATGCCTTCCTTTGCATATCCGCCGTCAGCCCTTCAAGAATCAATTGCCAGCCTATCTTGGTCAATTCACGTCTCATACCCTCAAAGTTACCTTTCTTTAAGTTCAGTACCCTTGTTTCTGAATTAATTATGTCACTCTCCATCCTAATGAAGAACTCAACCATATTATGGTCACTCTTGCCCAAGGGGCCACGCAGAACAAGACTGCTAACTAACCCTTCCTCATAACTCAATCCCAGTCTAGAATAGCCTGCTCTCTTGTTGGTTTCTCCACATGTTGGTGTAGAAAACTATCCTGCATACATTCCAAGAAATCCTCTTCCTCAGCACCCCTGCCAATTTGATTCACCCAATCTATAGGTAGATTGAAGTCATCCATTATAACTGTTTTACCTTTGTTGCACGCATTTCTAATTTCCTGTTCGATGCCATCCCCAACTCCACTACTACTGTTAGGTGGCCTGTACACCACTCCCACTAGCGTTTTCTGCCCCTTAGTGTTTCGCAGCTCTACCCATATCGATTCCACATACTCCAAGCTAATGTCCTTCCTTTCTATTGCGTTAATCTCCTCTCTAACCAGCAACGCTACCCCACCTCCTTTTCCGTCCTGTCTATCCCTCCAGATTATTGAATATCCCTGGATGTTCAGCTCCCAGCCTTGGTCACACTGGAGCCATGTCTCTGTGATCCCAACTATATCATAGTTATTAATAGCTATCTGCACATTCAACTCATCCACCTTATTACGAATGCTCCTTGCATTGAGACACAAAGCCTTCAGGCTTGTTTTTACAAGACTCTTACCCCTTATACAATTATGTTGAAAAGTGGCCCTTTTTGATTTTTGCCCTGGATTTGTCTGCCTGCCACATATCACCTTGCTACCTATTGCTTCTACCCTCATTTTACACCCCTCTGTCTCTCCGCTCACACATTTAAGAAACCCTTTCCCTTTAACTCCATCCTCGACTATCCCATTTGGCACCCACCCCCCTTATTCCGTTTAAAACCACCCGTGTAGCACTGGCAAACCTGCCTGCCAGAATGCTGGTCCCCCACCTGTTAAGATGCAATACGTCCCTTTTGTACAGTTCCCCCTTACTCCAAAACAGATCTCAGTGATCTAAGAATCTAAATCCCTGCCCCGTGCACCAGTTCCTCAGCCACACATTCAGGTCCCGTATCTCCCTGTTCCTGCTCTTGCCAGCACGAGGAACTGGAAGCAAACCGGAGATAACAACCCTGGAGGTCCTGCTTTTCAGCATTTTTCCGAGCTCTCTAAAGTCACGCTGCAGAATATTCATCCCCTTCTTTCCGACATTGTTTGTGCCGACATGCACTACCACTTCTGGCTGTTCACCTTCGCCCTTGAGGATGTTCTGCAATCTGTCCGTGACACCCTGGATCCTGGCACCAGGAAGGCAGCACACCATCCTCGAATCCCGTCTGTTGCCGCAGAAACCCCTGTCCATAACTCTCACAATGGAGTCTCCCACTACAGATGTGGTCTCACCAGAGCCCTATACAACTGCAGAAGAACCTCTTTACTCCTATACTGAAATCCTCTTGTTATGAAGGCAACATTCCATTAGGTTTCTTCACTGCCTACTGTACCTGTAACCCAACTTTCAGTGACCGGTGTCCAAGGTCTCACTGCACCTCCCCCTTACCTAACCTAACCCCATTGAGATAGTAATCTTCCCGCTTGCTTTTGCAGCCAAAGTGGATAATCTCACATTTATCTATATTATACTGCATCTGCACCGCATCTGCCCACTCGCTCAACCTGTATTGTTCGAGTGATTGTTTCAATTTATGTAGAGATTTTTTTGATTGCCCCAAATAAATCAAAATGTCATCCGCAAACAGGCCAATTTATGTTCAGTCCCCTGAATGGTAATACCTTTAATTTCTTCATTTTGTCTTATATATTGAGCTAGTGGTTCCAAATATGCTGCAAAGGGTGACCACGCACATCCCTGTCTTGAACCCCTAGGGAAAACTCTTTGAAAGATATCCGTTAACTTTAATTCTAGCAGTGGGGTTAAGATATAGTGTCTGTATGGTTTTAATAATAGTGTCATGCAGGCCAAATCTATGTAGAACTCGATAGAGAAAGTTCCAGTTCTCTTTGTTCATAAACAACCTGCTCCAATCAAACGTTGCAGGTTCCTGCCTTACACCGTCAAAGTTAGCGTTGGCCCAATGAAGACGATTCACTTGTTAGTCACTTGCACTTCCTAATTCCCTCATGTCTGATTTTATTTCACTTCTGGGAGATCATTGTCACCGCAATATCTGACACCAACCTGCCCGTGAGTTTCTCTGAATCATTTGTCGGAACTTGATTGTAAAATCGTTTTTGTTTTTTGAAATTATCTGCAGGTTGGACCCATTTCATGTGTAAATCCACCTTCAGAACATTTATCAAAGGGTGGGAATTTCCCAGATGCGAGTGCACATTTAGTTTTATACTGTCCTTGACTTACCTTGTCAGCCAAGGTCGCCTCTTTCGTCCTCTAGAATCTTTCTTCCTCTATGATGAGAAGGGCAACATTTAGAGGAGATATGCGGGGCAGGTTTATTTACACAGAGGGGGTGGGTGCCTGGAACGCGCTGCCAGGGGTTGTGGTGGAGGCAGATATGACAATGGTGTTTAAGTGGATTTTGGATAGGCAAAAGGAATGGAGGGTATGGATCATGTACAGCCACACATACACATGTAAATGTATCTGGATGTTCATCATTTTACTGCCGGGATGCCCCTATCCCCACACTCTCACTGTGGGATGAACCCTGACCCCACACCTTCACCGTTTGGTGACGACTCTGTGTTTAAACGTTGCCCCGCAGGTTCCTATTAAATATTTCCACTCACACCTTAAACCAATGTCGTCTGCTTCTTGATTCCCCTATCCTGGTTAAAATACTGGCCATTCACCCTATCTATTCCCCTCATGATCTGATACACCTATAGGATCACCTCACAGCCTCCTGCGATCCAAGGAATAAGGTCCCAGCATATCCAACCTCTCCAACAGTTCAGGCACTCAAGCCCTGGCAACATAGAAACGTAGACAATAGGTGCAGATTGAGGGCGGATCTTATAGAAACGCACAACAGTTTTAAGGGGTTGGACAGGCTAAATGCAGGAAGATTGTTCCAGATGTTGGGGAAGTCCAGAACAAGGGGTCACAGTTTAAAGATAAGGGGGAAATCCTTTAGGACAGAGATGAGAAAAACATTTTTCACACAGAGAGTGGTGAATCTCTGGAATTCTCTGCCACAGAAGGTAGTTGAGGCCAGTTCATTGGCAATATTTAAGAGGGAGTTAGATGTGGCCCTTGTGGCTAAAGGGATCAGGGGGTATGGAGAGAAGGCAGGCACAGGATACAGAGTTGGATGATCAGCCATGATCATATTGAATGGTGGTGCAGGCTCGAAGGGCCAAATGGCCTACTCCTGCACTTAATTTCTATGTTTCTATGTTTCCCTCTCCTCAACTCTCTCCCTCTCCCACCCATCCCTCTCTTACCCACTCCCCTTCCCTCTCTACCCCACCCCTTCCCTCTCTCCCCCGCCCCCTTCCCCCTACCCTCTGTCCCTCTTCCACCACTCCCCCTACCCCTCCCTCCCCACTCTTCCACTTCTCTCCCCCCTTACCCCACCCCGCTCCCTCTCCCACCCCCTCTCCCTTCCCCTCCCTTCCCCTCTCTCCCTCACCACTTCCCCTACCCCTCTGTCCCTCTTCCACCGCTCCCCCCCGTCCCTCTTCCACCACTTCCGCTACCCCCTCTCTACCCCTCTCTCCCTCTCCACTCTTCCACTTCTCTCCCTCTTCTCCTCCTCCCCCTCCTCCCTCTCCTCACCCCTCTCCCTCTCCCATCCCTCTCTCCCCCCCCAGCCCCCTACCCTCTCTACCCCACCCCCTTCCCTCTCTCTCCCCCACCCCCTTCCCCTACCCCTCTGTCCCTCTTCCATCACCCGCTACCATTCTCCTTCCTCCCCCACTCTTCCACTTCTCTCTCCCCCCTTCCCCCTCCACTCTCCCTCCCCACACTTTCCCCTCTCTCCCCCTCACCCCTCTCCCCCTCCCACCCTCTCTCCCCCCTCCCTCGCTCCCCCCCTCCCATCCTCCCTTCCTCTCTCCCCATCCTACTCACCCCCCCTACCCTGCTCTCCTTTCCCTCCCAAATCTGCCCCGTTTCCCTCCTCCTCCTCCTCCTCTCACCTCTCTCCCCTCTTCTCACCCCCCCCCTCCCCCCACCTGTATGTTTGGGGGGTGGTTAATGTGAGTGTGATGCCGCAGCCCTCCCCCCCTCCCCCCCCCCCCCCCCCCCAAACGCCGTTGGGGAAACAGACCCAATGGGTCTGCACTCCGTCTAGTTATATATTAAAACTGTGTGCCTGCCGGCGTCAGGCGTCTGGCGTCCGTTCGTCCGGCTGTCGGCCGCCTTTCTTCCTTTGATTCCTTGCTACGCCGAAACCAGATGCAGAATCGCCGAGATCTTTTCCATTTCGGTAGAGATTTCACTTTTCTTTCAAAGTATCCACTCCTGATTACATTTCGTCGTGTTTTTATGTACACATTCTTAATCACATCTTTCTCTCCCCCCCCCCCCCCCCCTCCAATATTTCAAAACAAAACTGCTTC
>NW_026575522.1:0-43991 GCF_028641065.1 Leucoraja erinaceus
GATAATAGTCTACCTACCTGTTTTTTCGCCACCAAGTGGATAACCTCCACATTTTATCCTTCATTATACTGCATCTGCCCACTCCACCCAGCCTATCCAAGTCCGCTTGCAGCCTCCCTAGCTTCCACCTCCCAGCTAACACTGCCCCCCAGCCTAGTGTCATCCGCAAACTTGGCGATATTGCCTTCAATTCCCTCATCCAGATCATTAATATATATTGTAAATAGCTGGGGTTCCAGCACTGAGCCTTGGAGTACCCCACTAGTCAATGCCTGCCATTGTGAAAAGGACCTGTTTACTCCCACTCTTTGCTTCCTGTCTGCCAGCCAGTTTTCTATCCACATCAAAACTATTGAGGGAATGCAGCATAGGTTTACAAGGTTAATTCTCAGGATGGTGAGACTATCCTATGTTGAGTGAATGGAGTGGCTGGGCTTGTACACTCTGGAGTTTAGAAAAATGAGAGGGCATCTTATTGAAACATATAGATTGTTAAGGGTTTGGACATGCTAGAGGCAGGAAACATGTTCCCGATGTTGGGGGAGTCCAGAACCAGGGGCCACAGTTTAAGAATAAGGGGTAAGCCATTTAGAACGGAGATGAGGAAACACTTTTTCTCACAGAGAGTTCTGAGACTGTGGAATTCTCTGCCTCAAAGGGCGGCGGTGGCCGATTCTCTGGATGCTTTCATGAGAGAGCATGATAGTGCTCTTAAAAATAGCAGAGTCAGGAGATATGGGGAGAAGGCAGGAATGGGTTACTGATTGAGGATGATCAGCCATGATCATATGGCTCGATGGGCTGAAAGGCCTATTCCTGTACCTATTGTCTATTGTCTATTGACTCGGTGGGCCAAACGGTCCGTTGCCACACTGTATCTCAAAACGAAAACACTTGAGATTTAATATTGTTTGCCTTTTATTTCTTGACAGATCAAAGTATGATTAAGACAACCCCTTGTACCCTGTGTTGTTCAAATGAAGGGGTGTAATTGCTTTAGACTCTCCCCCGCCTACCATTCACTTCTGGAGTAAAAGAATCAAGCTCATAACTTTTGGAAACATCTTTTAGTTTAGTTTTACAAGTGGGGGTTAATTCAATGCAGATTTAACTTTCTCCTGTGAAGCATTATAGAAACATAGACACAAAGAAAATAGGTGCAGGTGTAGGCCATTCGGTCCTTCGAGCCAGCACCGCCTTTCAATATGATCTTGGCTGATCATTCAAAATCCATACCCCGAACCTGCTCTCTTCCCATATACCTTGATTCTTTTTTGTTTTATTTTATTTTTTTTATTATTTTTATTACAAGTAGACATATTATAAGGTATAGTTCCATATTATAGTAAAAAGACTTTTCATATACATCAGTCATACATTATTAAAATTTTCAATTATCAATTACTTCTGCTTCTAGTGTTTTTATTTTTTTTAGAAAGAGAGAGAAAGAGAAAGTTACAAATAAAAAAATTCAAAAAAAACAACAGAAAAACAAAGGAGGTGGAATGGATTACCTGTAATATGTCAATGGAGATAGGTTCGTAGATTATAAAGTATAGCTTTTCATCTGATCCTGAGTTCAAGTTTCAGTTGGGTCCTCGTGCTGTGCCAATCAATCCCTTCAGATAGTTAATGAATGGAGCCCAGATTTTATCGAAAATATCTTGTTTGTCCATTAAGACGAGTCTAATTCTTTCTAAGTATAGGGTCTCCGACATTTCCGTAATCCACATTTTAATTGTGGGGGTTGTAGGGCCTTTCCAAAATTTTAATATTAATTTTATCCCGATTATTATACTGTAGTCGAGGAAATTTCTTTGGTTTGTTGTGAGTGTTAAACTTTGTTCTGATATTCCAAGTATTATTAATTTTGTGTCTGGGTCCAGTTTTGTATTAATAACTTCTGAAGTTATTTCAAAAATATCAATCCAGAAATGTTTAAGTTTTATACAGTTTGCAAATGTATGTGTTAAATTAGCCTCTAGATGTTGACATTTATCACAAATAGGAGAGATTTGTGGGAAGATTCTATTTAGTTTTATTTTATAGTGTCGTCTATGTAAGACCTTGAATTGTATTAAAGTATGTCTGGCATTTAATGAACATTGATGTATTTGTTGTAAACTTTCGTCCCACATATCTTTCGTTATAGGTTGACCTATTTCATTTTCCCACTTGTATCTATATGGTTCGGTCGGTGGTACCTCGTTGTTTAGTAGGGTGTTATAAATATAAGCTATTAGTTATTCAGTATTAGGATGCTTGTTCAAACATTCATCAAGAATTTCTGATTCCCTACTCCTGTAGACTTGTGTATTAGATTTAACATAATCTCTAATTTGTAGATATCTGAAGAAATTATTTGAGTGCAGTCCATAATTCTGTTGTAACTCTTGAAATGAAAGAAAAGTGCCTTTCCCATAAAGATGTCCTATATTTTTGATTCCATAATTTTTCTATTGTGTGAAACCTTTGCCCATAAAGGATGATTTGAATAAAGGATTATTTACAATGGGAAGGCATAGTGGTATATTATTCAATTTTAAATCTTTTTTGATTTGTTTCCAAATTCGTATTCCACTATGTATTATGGGGTTTTCTTTATAGGTTTCTTTGTGCAGTTTTGTGGGGGAAAATATGATTGGTCCATTTTCAAAAGGTAGATAGTCTTCCTTTTCCATCATTAACCAATCTGGTTGTTGATCCATTTCTTCCAGCTAGAAATTCATGTTTTTAATATGGACTGCCCAAAAATAAAATAAGAAATTTGGCAAAGCCAAACCTCCATTTATCTTTGACTTACATAAATGTTTTTTACTTATTCTATGATTCTTATAATCCCAGACAAAACTTGTAACAATGGAGTCGACTTTTTGAAAAAGGTTTTTGGGATATATATCGGAATTAATTGAAATAGGTACAGCAGTTGCGGTAAAAAAATCATTTTTATAGCATTAATTCTCCCAAGCATAGAAATGGGGAGTGTTTTCCAGTATTGAATATTCTTATGTAGTTTATTCAGTAAGGGTGGGAAATTTAGTTTAAATAAAGAGGTATATGTCTTAGTTACATAGATTCCCAAGTATTTAAATTTATCTTTAACTATTTTAAAAGGGGATTTTTGTATTGTATGTAAATTGAATTTTGTTATGGCTGCCAGTGTTAATAAAGACATCACTGCGAAAGTGATGTGGAGAAACAGCCTCCGCATAATACTTACCGATACCGGAGTGAGGATGAGCAGCTGCAAGATATATTTAAAAACATTTTTTTTTACAATAGAAAGTGGAAAAAGTGGAAAAATAGATGGTAGAGAGTAGAAAAACGTGAAGTGTGTATATAAAAAATAAAAAAAGGAAGAGAGAAAGTGGAAAGTACAAATAGAAGAGAAGGCCCCTTAAAAGAGAATTTTTCAAATCTGTATTCGGAGATGTAGATCTATCCGCGTCATGAACTGAAATCAGCAATCCTTACGGTACCGCTGCATCACATGATTCCAAAAAGTCGATGAAAGGAGACCAACTCCTTAAGAATTGGTCATATTTATCTATTAGTCGGAGTCTCATTTCTTCAAGGCGTGCTATGTCCATCATATTCCTAATCCACATTTTAACAGTTGGTGTGGTTGTATTTTTCCAAAATTTAAGTATCAATTTCTTTCCAATTATTAACCCATAATTAAAAAAAACATTTTGATCTTTATTTAAATTGGTATCTTCTCCTATTATTCCAAATATAATCCATTCCGTTTTGGGTTCTATTCTTGACTTGAAAAGCTTTGTAAATATATCAAATATATCACTACAAAATTTATTCAACTTTGTACATCCTACAAATGAATGTGTTATATTAGCGTTTTGAAACAAACATTTATCGCATCTGGGAGAGACGTTTGGATAAAATTTATTCAACCTCGTTTTTGAATAATATAGTCTATGTAATAATTTGAATTGAATTAAATTATGTCTTGCATTAATAGAACAGTTATGTGTATTCATCAAATACTTTTCCCATCTATCCTTCGAGATCTTTATCATTAGCTCATGTTCCCAATCTTCCCTTAATGCTTCTGTTGAGGGTGATTCTCTATTTAATATATTATTATAAAAGTATGATATTAATTTTTATGAATCAGCCTTAATATTCATTGCTTCTTCTAAAGGATCTAAAAATATAGTTTGAAATCTGTGTATATTTCTTCATAAAGTCACATACCTGTATATATTTAAAATATTGATTATCCTTCAATTTAAATTTTAATTTTAATTGTTGAAATGATAACAGTTTGCCCACTTCATACATATCCCCTACTTTCCTAATCCCCAGTCTATCCCATTGTTGATATGTGTTGTCGATGAGAGAAGGTTTGAATGCGGGGTTGTTCAATAGTGGGGTTAGTACAGGTGCACAACCTTTTTATCCGAAATTCCAAATAACGAAAAGCTCCGAATAGCAGACATTTTTTCGGTCCTTGAAGACGTTCGCCGAGGGCGGCCCGCAGAGGTGACAGCGGAACCTTTGGTCGGTCCTCGAAGAAAGGGGAACTAAATCCCCATTCATAAAAGAGAAGGTGAGGGTATATTGCATGGGAGGGTTAATAATTAACAATCTGCTGCTGCCTGCCCGCTGAGTTAAAAAGTTCCCACGGTAGACTCACGATATACAGTGTATCGTGAGTCTTGCGTGGGAACTTTTTAACTCAGCGGGCAGGCAGCAGCAGATAGTCGCTCCCTTCAGTTTCACCCCACCTACACCCCTCTGCTTCCCGGCCATGTGTGTGACCCCCTTCCCTCCCCTCTCCAGCTCCCCACCCATTGCACCGGCGCGGGGGCTTTGCACTGTCTTCATGTCGGCGATGCCAGCAGGTCAGTGCCAGTCACCGGAGACGTCAGGACCAACGGGACACCAACCCCAGGCCCACTGCAAGCACGGAGATCCCAGAGACCCACAGCCAGCAGCAGCCCAGCCCCGTTCCAACTCCAGAGGAAAACTGCAAACTGGCCGGAGACGTCAGGACCACCAGAAGCCGCTCCCCGATGGGCCGCTACGGCGGCAAGTGGCAGTTCGCCCACAGCCCGAGCTGCGCCCCCTCATCGGGACTCCGACCCCCAGGCCCACTGCAAGCACGGAGATCCCAGATCTGCAACTCCAGCCCAACCCTGCTCCAACTCCGAGGTGTAAGCTGATGGTGTGCAAGGTATGTCTTGTTCTTGGGATGGCGCAGCTCGGGCTGTGGGCGAACTGCCACTTGTCGCCGTAGAGGCCCATCGGGGAGCGGATTCCTCTGGAGTTGGAGGGGGGGGGGGGGGGGTATTGTGCTGTTTGATCGCCCCCTGCTTTCCCAGGGACAGGGAGACACAGCGGCTTTTGAGAATGGTGGGCAATCACTTCCAAAGTTCTGCACACACAGTCAGTACACCTCTCCTATACTTGTCTCCCGCACTAAGATCATCTCGCAGAGAATGATCCCAGCCTAACCCACCCTATTCTCTCCTATTCTGCAAGAAAAAACTACATTGAAGACTCAAACTCGCGATCGAGTAACTGCCGGGATCGAGGCGCAAACTCGCGACCTTGCGGATATGTGCCGAGCACTCTACCACTGAGCCAGACGTTAAAATCTACACTAAAAATCTTCCATTCCGAATGCCAAAAAATTCCGAATTACGAAAAGTGTCTGGTCCCAAGGCTTTCGGATAAAAGGTTGTGCACCTGTACTGATAAATTATTTAATTTCAAGGATACTTTTATTTGTTTCCAAATTCTTATTATATTGTGAATAATTGGGTTCTTCTTATATATTATACTATTCAATTTTATCGGTGAGAGCAGGATCGTTCCTATATCGTGCGGATAGCACTCCTCTTTCTCCATTCTTATCCACTCCAACTGCTGAGTGGAACTATCCAGCCAGTACATTATGTTCTTAATATGCACTGCCCAGTAGTAATATATAAAGTTAGGTAATGATAAACCCCCAACTTCTTTAGATTTGCACAAATGCTTTCGTTGAATTCTATGTGTTCTGTAGTCCCATATAAAATTAGTGATAGTGGAATCTAATTTTTTGAAAAAATATTTCGGAATATATATTGGGATCGCTTGAAACAAATATATTAATTGTGGTAAGAAAGTCATTTTTTATAGCGTTAATTCTACCTATCAATGAGAGCGGGAGCGTTTTCCAAAATTTAATCGTATCATTCAGTTTATTTAATAGTGGTATAAAATTGGCACTAAATAATGATTTGTGTCTTCTCATAATTTGAATACCCAGGTACTTGAATTTTTCTGTTGCAATTTTGAAGGGGAATTTTAGTAAGTGTCTCAAATCCTGTGGTTTTAAAGACATAATTTCGCTTTTATTCCAATTTATTCGATATCCTGAAAAAGAGCCGAATTCCTCAATTAGTGTTAATAAGGTGGGTATACTCGTTTGTGTATTAGTAATATATAAAAGGATATCATCAGCATATAATGAAATTTTATTCTTTGAGTCCTTGCTGTTATATCCGTGAATATTCGGGTGATTTCTAATCCTTTCGGCCAGCGGTTCTATCATAAGGGCAAATAGCAATGGTGATAAGGCACACCCTTGCCTATTACCCCTTGATAAGTAAAATTTTGGAGATAGCGTATTGTTAGTTAATATTCTTGCCGTAGGTCTATCATAAAGTAGTTTAATCCATCTAATAAAATTCTCTCCCGTATTAAATTTTTGGAGTACCTTGTATAAATACTGCCATTCTACTTGATCAAATGCCTTCTCTGCATCCAACGTGACCACTGAGATATCTTCATTGTCCTCATTATGAGAGTACATTATATTAAAAAGCCTTCTCAAATTATTAAATGATTGTCTTTTGGGTATAAATCCCGTTTGATCCGTATTTATTAAATTGTTAATATAATTATTTAGCCTTCTAGCTTGAATCTTTGATAAAATTTTCTGATCCGTATTTAGAAGTGATATAGCTCTATAAGAACCCGGTTCATCTAAATCTTTATCTTTTTTTGGTATAAGCGTTATTGTTGCTTCTGCTAGGGTTTCTGGTAGTTTATTTTCAGTATAAGCCTGCATGTATAAATTGAATAATCTTGGTACAATTGACTCCTGAAATCTTTTATAAAATTCATTACTAAAGCCATCTGGACCTGGGGTCTTCCCATTTTTCAATGAGTTTATTATTTGTTTTATTTCTTCACTAGTAATCCGTGCTCCTAATTGCTCTTGTTCTAAACTATCCAATTTTGGGAGCTTGCAATTATCTAAAAAAATTGTAATTTTACTTACATCTGTCTTTATTTTGGATGTGTATAAATTATGATAAAATTGGGCAAACCTCTTATTAATATCCTTAGGCAATGTTAGAAACTCACCATTGTCCGATTTAATTTTTGTAATAGTTTTTTCCTTTTCTCGTTGCTTCAGTTGCCTCGCAAGTAGTTTATGTGGCTTATCCCCAAATTCGAAGTGTGCTTGTTTTGTAATTTGGAATAATCTTATTACTCTAGCCGATAGTATTCTATTGACTTTATATTTCAATAAAGTTATCTTATTATGTTTATTTATGGTTGGGTCAGTTGCATTGTCCAGTTCTAGTAATTTTATTTTCTGTTCTATCCTCTGAAGTTCTCTTTTATTTTCCTTATTTGGAAAACTTTGGTAAGAGATTATGACACCGCGAATATATGCCTTGAAGGTTTCCCATAATAGCGGTGCAGAAAAACCCGGTGTGTCATTTATTTCGAAAAAAAGTTTTGTTTGTTCTTTTATATACTCATAACCCTGCGGGTTATTTACTATGTGTGCATTGAACCTCCAAAAAGGCTTTATACTCGGCATTCCCTCAATTTTAAGTATAAAAGTCAATGGTGAGTGATCAGAAATAATACTATTATGATATGAAGGTTTATTCGTATACGGGATCAATTTTGTGTCCAGTAAGAAATAGTCAATTCGCGAATAAGTTTTGTGAACTGATGAATAAAATGAGTATTCCCTACCACTTGGATTTGCTATTCTCCAAACATCAGCTATGTTATTATTTTTTATATAAGTATTTAAAAATTCACAGGTCTTAGTTTTAACAAGACGCTTCCCTAGCTTTATTGATTTATCTAAGTATGGATCTATAACACAGTTGAAATCTCCCCCCATTATTATATTTTGAAAATTATGCTCTGCGATTAAATCTATTATTTTCCTAAAAAATTGTGGGTTATCAAAATTAGGCGCGTAAATATTTATCATAGTTAATGGTGTACTGTAAATTTCTCCTGTGACTATAACATATCTTCCCTCTTTATCAGATATGGAATTCTTTAATTTAAAAGGTATGCCCTTCCGAATTATAATGGCCGTGCCTCTTGCTTTAGAGGTGAATAAGGAGTAATAGGTTTGACCTATCCAATTTGCCCTTAATCTGATCTGAGTTTGTTGTTTCAAATGTGTCTCTTGTAGGAACGCAATATCCATATTTAATGATTTTAATTGTGCCAGAATTTTACCTCTTTTAATTGGCTCATTCGCACCTCTGATGTTCCAACTACAGAAGGTGAGACCTCCGATATTTATTCGACTATTATCTTGCATTGGCTATTATTTCCAGACTGTATGATTCATGTGATGCAGCCAAGTACCTCAGAATCCCGAATCCAGAGTTGTCCTTCATAATTTCTACAGTAGCTCTACATCTCCTGACACTATTAAACATAATTAAGGGAAAGAGAAAAACATAAAATAAAGTGTACATAAAAATGATTGAGTCATACAACACATAATTGTGAATAAACAAAAAAAGTGAATGTAATTTATCAAAAAAGCGATAAATTACAAAAAAGCCACCTAAGGTAGCTAGATTTATTTTTAATTTGACCTCCGTCGATGAGATTATGCACTGGGCCTTATCCCCCTGTTAGAATTTGACCCAACGTTAGTCGGTTCCCTCTATTTGTTAACAACATTTTCATATCAGGTCATCGCTGAACAGTTTAAAATAGAATAAAATAAAAGGGAAGGTAGAAGATTTGGATTCAAATAAAAGTAATTATGGGTTAAAATACCTCATCAAAAATTACACTTATAATTTACCTGTTTGTTAGTTAATTCATTATTAGTATTTAGTATTTAAAATATATGTCTAACCTCCCCCACCCTTCCTGCTATATAGTTAATCGTGTTAGTATAGGACATTACGCCTTTAACGTTGGTTGAGTATGTTGCGCGTAATTGGTTAATTAGTTAGTTAGTTATATGTGTAAATAATAGGTCATATAGTGTGGAACAGATGCCTCATATCATGGCCATTTCAAAAGGAGACAATCTCATAGTTGTCCGTGCTGCAGGGTTTGGTGACGTGCTTGCAACCTTGAGCTTTCATATGTGCTTTCAGTTCAGAAGATTAGTTCGGCCTGTGTTATTAACAGCACATTCTTGCCAGATAAGACTGTCTGGTAACTGTCTGAAGCGTTCTAGTGTATTAATTTGAACAGAAAAAAACAGTTTCCAGATAAAATGGCAATTAATCTGATCCTGGTTGAATTTTGTTTAAAATCTCCTCGGCGTATTTCCATGCAGAGTCCGGGTCCGTAAATGAGCGTTGCTTGCCCTTAAACGTAATTAGCATTTTTGCTGGATAGATCACGCCATAACGAACTTCAGAATGTCCACATAAAACATTGCTTGCCCTTTTAAACTCGCGTCTTTTTGCCAGAATTTCCCGAGGGTAATCCCTGTAGAATCTTACGATATTATCAGCAAATGTAAGATTTTCTCCATAGTTTATCTTCTTTAATAGAGTTTCCACAGTTGAAATATCTAGAAACTTTACAATAATTTGCCTTGGTTTAGCATTATCGTGTTTTTGGAGGCGACCCACTCGATGAGCCAGATCTATCTTTGGTTTTTCAGGAAGTTTGAAAACATCTTTAAGTAGATTAGTAATAAAATCACGCATTTGAAGGCCGTGTTCAGCACCCTCTTTAACTCCTACTAATCTCAGATTTTGCCTCCTAGACCTGGCCTCTAAATCTTGACATTTCTCATTCAGTTTATTCGTTAACTCCCAATTCGTATCGTGTTGTTTTTTCAGACCTGTTATCTCTTGGCTCATCTGTTCCATCTCACCCTCCATTTCTTCCATAAATTTTTCCGTGTCTATTAATTGCTTCAGCAGGATGTCATGTTTGTTGTTATAATCTCTCCGCATATTTTCCATTTCCTTCGCTGTCCTGGACTCCAAATCTTTAAACTGCTGATTCAGGGCTACATAAAGCTCTTTTACTTCGCCGCAGCTATTATCAATTTTCTTAGAAAGATTGCCCTCCATAGTGGAGAAGTTATTCTGAATTGTAGAATTCATTTTGGCAAATTGCTTCTGAAGATCTTTAGTAATGTCTTTAAGAATATTAGCTCTTACCGTTTCTTCCCAGCTTTTCATTTCTTTCTCCTTTGTATCACTTCTTGCAGCCATATCGCTTGTAGGTTGTTGAGGTTCCAGCTCCTCTTCCAAACTTTCAAACGTGAGTTCGGGGGTGGTTTCAAGCTCATCCAGAGCTTTTTGGAGCTGGAGGCTGATTGTAGTTTTCTTGGGTCCTCTCTGACCTCTTCTCTTTCTCATCCAGTTTTTACGATAAGATTGTTTTAAATCCCAAAACCACCAGTACCGTTTGATGGAGTCAGTACCCTTGACGTTCAGCAAACCTGATAAGAATTTTTAACTCGATCCTGGCATGGGAGTCGACTTTAAACGCGATTTGTCTGGAGGAGAGCTCAGTGCAGCTGCCTTCACTGCTTCATAGCAGCCACCGGAAGTGAGCAGCTGCAAGATATAGCGCAGCCAGCAGCGGCCACTTTCGCGGAGCTGGGAAACCGGTAGGAGTGGCTGCAGCAGGTTCGGCCGTCAGCGACAGGTGCCGGGGAGTACCGGGACTGCGAACAACGGCATAATTATATGGGGCGGCCGGGAGCGACCAGTGCCCGTAGGCATGGGGACCGGCTGCGGCAAAAAACGCGTGCGACTAGTGCCCGAGAGCACGAAGGTCGGCAGGAGCGGTTGGATAAATTTAAACACCCGCGATCGACTAGTGCCTGAGAGCACGTAAGTCTGCAGGAGCGGTTGTTGGAGGAACTTCTCCAGAGTGGCAGGCTCCAGCATATGGACGATAGCCACAGTGGCAAAGGTGTAAGTCCCTCAGCAGATTACCATAAAGGGCTGCTTGACATTTCATCCTCCTCGGAAGAGGGTATTGAAGGGCTGCCTGTGTCAGATTCTGAACTAGAGATGGAGCCACATTCCCATATGGAGGACGAGGGAACCAAGTTGCTGGACATGTTGGGGTAATACTTTCAGCAAGAACAGACTGGCAAAGATCTAGAGGCCAGGATGTCTGCCAGCATTGAGTACATGTCTACACATCACCTGCAAGCCAATACCTTTGCTGAGCTGTTGGCAAAACATTTACCTCTGGGAAATTGTGGGGCTCTGAATGTGGCCAGTGTTAACCAAAGTATTTGGAGACACGTTGGTCAGGCAATCAGGAGTCAGGATATAACAATTCAAAACGCTCTGAAAGGTCTCTCGGCGGGCATAACTGCCTTGGCCCGTACGCTAGAGAATGTAGACATGACGAATGACCATAAAGATGCTTTAGCGTTTTTTGCAACGTTCAATTTGAACTTAATAATATTAGGAAGGGGGCTATTCAGCCAGCTCTGGATCCAAAGTTTGCAATCCTGTTCAAGCAAAAAGCTATAAAACCCCAAACCCTGTTGTTTGGGGGTGACCTGTCGACACAGGTCAAAGATTTGAAGAGGAGGCCAAGACTTTGGGCCTAATCAGAGCGACCAAAGGATATCTTGGCAAACGATATCAACCTTGTGGGCCTCCTAAATAAGGTAGTACTTATTCTTATAGTACGAGAAATTGGAGCGAGGCCAGAGGTAACCAGCAGCAGCGTCCTTTTTTAGGGGTTGGCCCAGGACGCCCACTGTGGAAGATGCGCAAGCCTCCACTTCAATGGTTTAGTGGGCGGCGCGACTCACATCAGCAGCGGCCTCTGCAGTCTGTCCGCGTTTTATTATTTTCTGTCTATGTTTTTATGTAGTTTTTGTTATTTTTTGTTGGGGTGTGTGTGTGTGGGGGGGTGGGGGGTGGGGTGGGAGGGAGCGGGAAACTTTTAAATCTCTCCCTGCACGGGAGACCCGACCTTTTCTCGTCGGGTTTCCATTATCGTTGGGGCTGCAATGAGGAGCGGCCTCCAACAGGAAGAGACCGGGGACTCTGGTGCCGACGACTCACCGTCGCCGTCGCGGGGCTGGCCGAGTCCAGAGCGGGTGGAGCGGTGGAGGAGCGCTGCTGCTGCTGCTGCTGCGGCCCGACCGGAGAGTCGGAGGCTTCAACGGCAGGTCTGTGGACGGCGGCACCGGGAGCCCGCGGGTCCCTGGAGGGAGACCGCTTTTCAGGGCTCCCGCAACGGCGACTTCTCCCGCCCGAGTTGCGGGATTGAAGAGCTCCTGGAGCGGGGCCTGACATCACCGCCCCGCGCGGCTTGGAATGGCCGCGGGACTCTGCGAGCGCACGCCGGGGGCTCTAACATCAAGAACCCGGTGTGCGACCTCGCACCATCCGGCGTGGCTTTAATGGCCGCGGGACGATCGCCATCGCCAGCCGGGGGCTTTGACTCTGACTCTGACATCGGGGGGGGGGGGTGCAGTGGAGAGATAAGGTTTTTTGGCCTTCCATCACAGCAATGTGATGGATGTTTATGTAAATTATGTTGTGTCTTGGGTCTATTTGTTTGTAATGTATGGCTGCAGAAACGGCATTTCGTTTGGACCTCAAGGGGTCCAAATGACAATTAAATGTATCTTGTAACATCTACCCCACCCTCAACCTCAAGGCCCTCCGCAACCACGGTTGAATCCAAGAACGTAACTAAATTTCCACCGATAACCATGGAGGTAGGTGGGTCTGTGCCTCCAGAATTAATAAGGAGCACGGAAGTTGGAGGGAGGTTGCAATTTCATTTGGAAGCATGGTGTAATATAACTATGGACAGATATATCCATAGCAGTATTAAGGGATATCTGATAGAATTTATACTCGTACGAAACCCTCCAGTACAACATACACCGGACAGAATTTACATGCTTACCAAATTAGAACAAGCTAAAGCTCACATAGAACTACAAAGGTTGTTCACTAAAAGAGTAATTGAAATGGCCAAACATGAACAACAGGAATTTGTCTCAAACATATTTATTAGACATAAGAAAGATGGGGGTTGCCGTATTATTATTAATTTATCAACGCTTAACAATTTTGTGCAATATGTTCATTTTAAAATTGATATTTTTAGCACTGCTACAGAGTTAGTTTTAGCGGGCTACTTTATGGCAAGTATTGATCTTCAAGATGCTTACTATACGGTACCCATCAGAGGTGAACACAGGCGTTTTTTTGAAATTTAACTGGATGGGACAGCTTTGGCAATACAAGGCGCTACCAAACGGGCTAACGTCAGCCCCTACATTATTTACAAAAATTCTTAAACCAGCTTTGGCATTGCTTAGACAGCAAAATCTAACTGAAAAGTATCATTCATCTCTGCAAGCAACGCCTTTATGGCTATACTTTCAGTTGGCATGAGAGTTATATATTAATACATCATCAGCGAACTGAGTTAAGGACCTGTCCCACTGATGTTACTTTTCAGCGACTGTCTTCGACCTTCAAACTCGAGGGCACTCACTTGAAAAACCTTGAGCTGGATCGACCGTCAACGATGGAATAGTGCTAGAAGTGCATTGTTGAGTTATTTATGGCAAGGCACAGAAAGACAGGCTGTGGGCTCACATCCTCTAGTAGTAAAACTGTTACGAGGCATCTTTAACACCAACCCACCAAGGTTTAGATATAGCCAAATCTGGGATGTGAGTGTGGTCCTAACCATGCTAGGGATTGGTCGCCGGCTACAGCTTTAACTCTGAACCAACTCACTATGAAAATGGTAATGCTAATGGCGCTGGTCACAGCGCAAAGGGTCCAGTCATTGCAGAAATTAAGATTGGATAGCTTGACTGTGGCGACAGGAAGTTTGATATTTTGTGATCCAGGACCTTATTAAGCAAAATAGACCAGGATCAGTGGGTCAGGTCATAGAATTAATAGCCTATCGGGAGGACGAACGTCTCTGTGTAGTGAAACACATTGTGTTATATATTGACAGAACAAAGGCTATCAGAGGCAATGAAAAGGCTCTTTTGATCAGCCATAAGAAGCCGTACCATAGAGTCTCGACTCAGACCATTTCGCGGTGGCTGAGATATGGCTTAATGAGTATGATTGTAGATTCATTTAGTTTCTGGGAGTTTCTGTTGAGTGTAAGCGTATTTGTACATTATCTGTAAGCGTGGGGAAAGCAAATAGTAAAATTAAACGAGAACTTACCAGTTTGAAGTTTGATCTGTATTTTATGAGGAGTTACGATGAGGGATTACGTGAAGATTTCTTGACAGATCTAACTATGATTAAGACAACCCCTTATCCCCTGTATTGATCAAATGAAGGGGTGTAATTGCCTTAGACTCTCCCCCACCTGCCCTTCACTTCTGGAGTAATAGAATCAAGCTCATAACTTTTGGAAACATCTTCCTTTAGTTTAGTTTCTACAAGTGGGGGTTAATTCAATGCAGATTTAACTTTCTCCTGTGAAGCATTATCTTGTCCATCACTTGGGTTTCATCAACATATTTCATTTCTTGCACTTTCAACAGTTTCATGTTGACAGCAAAGATGGAGCTTGTGTGCATTGGCAATGTAGCTCTTTCATATAAGCAAGACACCAGCCAGACCATGAAGGAACAGAGTGCTGGAGTAACTCAGCGGGTTGGGCAGCATCTATGGAGAACATGGGTGGGTGGCGTTTTGGTTCACGACCCTTCTTCAGGACCAGACATCAACGAGTGCTGGACTCACCATGACGAAGAAACATAGAAAATAGGTACAGGAGTAGGCCATTCAGCCCTTCGAGCCAGTACCGCCTTTCAATATGATCATGGCTGATCATCCAAAATCCATACCCCGTTCCTGCTCTCTCACCATATCCCTTGATTCTGTTAGCCCTAAGCGCCACATCCAACTCTCTCTTGAAAACATCCAGAGAATTGGCCTCCACTGCCTTCTGTGGCAGAGAATTCCACATATTTTCTGCATGAATAAGTTTTCCCTCTTCTGAGTCCTAAATGGCCTAACCCTTATTCTTAAACTGTGACCACTGGTTCTGGACTCCCCCAACTTCGGAAACACTGTTCCTGCATCTAGCCTTCACTCCTTTAAGAATGTTATATGTTTCTATAAGATCCCATTGTAAAGGAAACTAGACGTTGTCCATAGTCCTTTAGCTAGGTCTTTATTTAAACACTAATAACACACGTTCCAGCACTGACCACAACTGGTCTACACACGTACTGGAACCCAACAGGGAGGGAACATGCAGACACTACAGTTATACTATAGAATGTGGGAGGGACGATATGCTAATGAGGTAGTTACACATATGGTTGCATGCATAACCATCTACATCCCTTCCCGTAAGATAAAATAGTAGCAGCAAGCAATTATACAGACCTGCACATAATAACAATAATGGTCAGAGAACATCACAACTAAGCATAATCACCATACCGATCAGGGGCCCGCACAACTCTGCCAGAGCGGGTCCGTACACCACCCTCACTCCCCTCTCCCAAAGGCAAAGGCAGCGAAGAGCGGGGGGACGGAATAGGCAGCAGTGCAGGTCGGGGACTAGAAACCGAACTAGAAGGGGAGGACGAAGAAGGAGAGCTGACAGGAGAGGACCTTGGGGAAAGAACAGGAGAGCCAAGATCAGGTTTCACAGGAGCAGGTTGGGTAGGCGCTGGAATGATAGCAGGGGCACATGGGATAGCCCGAGGAGGAGGAACAGGTAAAGGAGTGGATGTGGACGGGAAAGAGACCGGTGGGGGAGGCTCACGGACAGCACGCAAATGCTGGCGACGGCGACGATATACAGTGCCCTCGTAATCCACCAAATAGGAGCGAGGGGAGTCAGCCAGCCCTACAACAGTTGCAAGTTTAGAAAAACCAGTAGAAGTCTGCATGCGAACCACCTGGCCCGCGGAGAGGGAAGGTAGAGGACGACAAGACTTGTCATGAGACCGACGCTGGATCTCATGGCGGTGAGAGATGCGGCGGTGGACCGCCTCAGGGGGACGAACCATCTTATCCTTCTCAATTCCAGCCCAGTCCAGAACCAGGGGCCAGAGTGTAAGCCATTTCGACCTGGTTAACCTGGTTAACCTACGCTGCACTCTCCCAACAGCAAGAATGTCCTTCCTCAAATTAGTAAAGGTACAGCAGTGTGAAAAAGCACACCTCCAGATTCAGGGACAGTTTCTTTCCAGCAGTTATCAGGCAATTGAATCATCCTACCACAACCAGATAGCAGTGCTGAACTACTATCTACCTCATTGGTGACCCTCGGACTATCCTTGTTCGGACTTTGTTGGCTTTATCTTGCACTAAACATTATTCCCTTACCAAGTATCTATACACTGTAATGGCTCGACTGTAATCATGCATTGTCTTTCTGCTGACTGTTTTTAACACGTGACAAAAAGCATTTCTCTGTACACGTGACAATAAACTCAACTGAACTAAGTTCCTTGTATCTAACACTTGAGTCCAGTTGGTTATAACCAGGGTTTCTGGTTTGGGAAAACCCGTATGTTTTTGTCCACAGTCACGTTTCCGATGCAGAACTTGATATAGTCCAGCACCGATTCTGTGAGAGTTTCCAGATCCTGGTGTTCGAATATGTCCCAGTTTGTCTGTGTAAAGCAGTCCTGTAGATTGGAGAGTGCATTTTCAGGCCAGGTTGTAACAGATCTTATGGTGGGCCTGGCGCTGCGTCTGAGGGGGGTGTAGGCTGGAGAGAGCAGGAGGGAGAGATGATCTGACTGGCCGAGTTGGGGGAGGGGGATGGCTCTATACGCGTGCTTGATATTGGTGTAGACATGATCCAGCATGTTCACCCCTCTAGTAGAACACTTGACATGTTGATAGAATTTTGGCAGTACAGTCTTCAAGTTGGCCTTATTAAAGTCCCCTGCGATTATGTGAACACCTTCGGGGTGATCCCGCTGCTGTTCGTTAATGGTGTTCAGCAGGAGAGAGAGCGCCTTGTTTACATTGGCGTCAGGTGGAATATACACAGCCGTGACAATCACTACTGTTAGTTCTCTCGGTAGAAAAAAAGGCCGGCATCTTACAGACATGAACTCGAGGTCAGGGGAACAATGTTTGTCTATGATTATCGCGTAGTTGCACCAATTCTCATGCACGTATACACAGAGGCCCCCTCCCCTGCTCTTACCGGAGTCCATAGTCCTGTCCCCGCGGAGCAGAAAGCATCCTGCTAGCTGCATGCTTGCATCAGGTATCCCCGGGTGAAGCCAGGTTTTGGTGATAATCATAACACAGCAGTCACGGACATATCGATTCCCAGCGAGTTGTAATTCCAGGTCATCCATTTTGTGAACCAGGGATCTGGCATTGGAGAGATACAGGCTCGGTAGAGGTGGCTTGTGTGGTTGATTCCTTAGCCTTAGCAAAACACCGGACCTGCGGCCTCACTTCTGCTTCCTCTCCCTCCTCCGTCTGCGCCGCCTCCCAGACCCGACAACAATCCCCGTGGTCTCGCTATGTCGCCCGGGATGTTATACTTGCGATGGAAGACACCCGAAACAGATGTCTGACGCTGGTCACCGATATCACCGATATCCACGAGGTTCTGGCGGGTGTGGCAGGTTCTGGCGGGTGTAGCGGGTGTGGCGGGTGTACCGGGTGTGGCGGGTGTGGAGGGTGTGGCGGGTGTCCCGGGTGAGGCGGGTGTACCGGGTGTGGCGGGTGTAGCGGGTGTGGCGATTGTGGTGGGTGTGGCGGGTGTAGCGGGTGTACCGGATGTGGCGGGTGTACCGGGTGTGGCGTGTGTACCGGATGTGTAGCAGGTGTACCGGGTGTGTGGCGGGTGTACCGGGTGTACCGGGTGTGGCGTGTGTACCGGATGTAGCGGGTGTACCGGGTGTGGCGGGGGTGTAGCGCGTGTACCGGGTGTAGCGGGTGTGGCGTGTGTGTACCGGGTGTAGCGGGTGTGGCGGCGGGTGTGTACCGGGTGTAGCGGGTGTACCGGGTGTGTGGCGGGTGTAGCGCGTGTACCGGGTGTGGCGGGTGTAGCGGGTGTGGCGTGTGTACCAGGTGTACCGGGTGTGGCGGGTGTACCGGGTGTGGCGGGTGTACCGGGTGTGGCGTGTGTACTGGGTGTGGCGTGTACTGGGTGTACCGCGTGTGGTGGGTGTGGTGGGTGTCCTGGGTGAGGCGGGTGTAGCGGGTGTGGCGATTGTGGCGGGTGTACCGGGTGTAGAGGGTGTACCGGGTGTGGCGGGTGTAGCGCGTGTACCGAGTGTAGCGGGTGTAGCGGGTGTACCGGGTGTAGCGGGTGTAGCGGATGTTCACAGAACCGACAGCAAAGATGGACACCGACAACACAACGTACATGAACAACAAGAACGAGCATCGAGACAGAGAGCCGTGATCCGCTGCCACCGTGCGCGCCGCCATCTTGGACTATTTCATCCAAGATGGACTATATAACAATTACAGCACGGAAACAGGCCAACTTGGCCCTACAAGTCCGTGCCGAACAATTATTTTCCCTTGAGTCCCACCTGCCTGCACTCATACCATAACCCTCCATTCCCTTCTCATCCATATGCCTATCCAATTTATTTTTAAATGATACCAATGAACCTGCCTCCATCACTTCCACTGGAAGCTCATTCCACACCGCTACCACTCTCTGAGTAAAGAAGTTCCCCCTCATGTTACCCCTAAACTTCTGTCCCTTAACCCTGAAGTCATGTCCTCTTGTTTGAATCTTCCCTACTCTCAAAGGGAAAAGCTTGTCCACATCAACTCTGTCTATCCCTCTCATCATTTTAAAGACCTCTATCAGGTCCCCCCTTAACCTTCTGCGCTCCAGAGAATAAAGACTTAACTTATTCAACCTTTCCCTGTAACTTAGTTGTTGAAACCCAGGCAACATTCTAGTAAATCTCCTCTGTACTCTCTCTATTTTGTTGACATCCTTCCTATAATTGGGCGACCAAAATTGTACACCATATTGCAGATTTGGTCTCACCAATGCCTTGTACAATTTTAACATTACATCCCAGCTTCTATACTCAATGCTCTGATTTATAAAGGCTAGCATACCAAAAGCTTTCTTTACCACTCTGTCTATATGAGATTCCACCTACAAGGAACTATGCACGGTTATTCCCAGATCCCTCTGTTCAACTGCATTCTTCAATTCCCTACCATTTACCATGTACGTCCTATTTTGATTTGTCCTGCCAAGGTGTAGCACCTCACATTTATCAGCATTAAACTCCATCTGCCATCTTTCATCTCATTCTTCCAAATGGCCTAAATCACTCTGTAGACTGAGGGCCTCACAACAGGGAGAGGTTGGGCAGACTAGGACCTTATTCCTTGGAAGGCAGTAGGATGAGGGGTGATCTTATAGAGGTGTGTAAGATCATGACGGGAATAAAGCCGGTTTTAAACATGGTTATTAACTCAAGGACCGCCATCCAATAGGAAGTGGTGAACTCGAGGCATCAACTGGAGGTTGTGGTGCGGTGGTGAGGCACCAATTTAGTTATCGAACGAGGAATCCAGTGACACAATCCAGAGACACAATTGTAAGTATTTTCTCCTACATTAAATTTAGTTAATCATATCAATTGCTTGAAAAAGATAAACTGTCTGAAATACGATGACCGCTACACACGTATTTTGTTTAAGATCCAACTCATTCAAAGTGGTTGAAGATCAAATGCCCTTGGAAATGTCCGAGCGATCTACTCCAAGGGCAATTAGTGATGTGCAATAAATGCCGGTCTTGCAGCAACATCGACACCCTGACAAATTGATCACCCACTTACAATAATTCCTTAATAATCAGGTTAAGTTTTGGTTAACAGTATTGTATTAACTCGTGAAGTTGATGAAAAACAATGCAAATAGCAGTCTGAAGAAGGGTTTCAGCCCGAAACGTTGCCTATTTCCTTCGCTCCATAGATGCTGCCGCACCCGCTGAGTTTCTCCTGCAATTTTGTCTACCTTTGATTCTCCAGCATGTGCAGTTCCTTCTTGAGCAAATAATAGCACAATTTATTACTCAAGTTAGACAACCAGGTAGCTCTTGCGGTCTCTCCTGTTCGTTTCTCTGGTCATGCAGGATTGTGTCTCAGTCACCGCCACTGCTCCCACGTCGATGCCGGCGTCCAGCATCAGAATCTGTTTATTCTCGCTGTCCCAGATTCACCATCCCCACTGGCAATGGGTTAATATATCGGCCGATTCCACAGTATCGGGTTTTACCAGCTGGTGGGGACCTTGCGCCTCGCAAACATTTAGACAACTCGGAGGCACAAGTTCAAGTGAGTTTATTGTCATGTGTCCCTGATAGGAGAATGAAATTCTTGCTTTGCTTCAGCACAACGGAACATGGTTGACACAAAAGATACAAATGCTGGAGAAACTCAGCGGGTGGGGCAGCCTGAAGAAGGGTCTAGACACGAAACGTCACCTATTCCTTCGCTCCATAGATGCTGCTCGCCCGCTGAGTTTCTCCAGCATTTCTTTCTACCTTCGATTTTTCCAGCACCTGCAGTTCTTTCTTAAACATTTAGACAGTGCGTCATCAGTTGAAAGCGGCACTTCAGTGAACTGAACATGACATGCATGAGGTTGCGTGCATGAAATTTGTACGAACCTTCTTGATGTGTTGCATATTTGTAAACCATATTCTGCTATTTTGAAGTTCTACAAGCATGTGATGTGTTTACATATAACATATAATAGTAAGATTAAACGAGTACTTACCAGTATGAAGTTTGATCTGTATTTTATGAGGAGTTACGGTGAGGTATTACGTGAAGATCCCAGCCCAGTGCGCAGGTGCGGCATACTTCGAAGCAGCGGTGTGAAATCACAGGATAGACACAATATTTGAAGTAAGATAGTAAAGATCATGAGACATCAGTTTATTAGTTTGATCTATATATTGAGGGTGGGAGCGGAGGGCACGTAATACCTCACCGTAACTCCTCATAAAATACAGATCAAACTTCATACTGGTAAGTACTCGTTTAATCTTACTATTTTACTTCGGAGTCACGTGAGTGATTCCGTGAAGACTTCAAAGGTCTGTGATTTCAAACCGTGTAACAGTTTTTATTTCACTCACTGCCGAAGTTTTTGAGGGAGGAAGTGTTATCGTAATCAACCAGTGGATCTGCTTTCACAAGAAACAGAAAGGTATTTGTTTAACAATAACAACATAAAGAGCTCCCCTGAGCTTAAATTAATATTGCAGTTTGTAATATTCTTTCTGCAATTAAATCAGGTTTATCAACGGTTTATAATAAAAAATGTTCTGAACGTCGTTCCCTTGACCATTCTGCCGTATTGAGAATGTGGTCAACCGGGATGTCCATTCGTTCAGCCGCTGATATCAATGCTGCCCTAGTGGAATGGGATTAAAATGTATTATTATCTATTCCGGCAGCTTTCAGTACCTGTTTGAGCCACCTTGGAGTGGTTTGGCTTGTACCCCGTCTTGGGGTTTCTGTGGTTGACCCATAGGCTTTCCTCTCCCTCTAAGATTGTGGGTTGTGTCTATATATTGTAGTAGATGGGTCACCACACTCAACCTGGACTCTGGTGGGTAGGCCCGGAATCCCACCAGTGAATTGGGCGTTCCTGGTCCAAATAGCCATATAACGATTACAGCACAGAAAACACAGGCGATCTCGACCCTACTAGTCCGTGCCGAACTCATAATCTCGCCTAGTCCCATATACCTGCGAGTTAGATTTTTACCAGACCTAGAATATGAACGTGATGCGTCTGGGGTAATCACCATGTTATCCAGTCTAGTTTTATGGAGTGACTGGACTCTGTGAGCGTGTACGAGAGCCATAAGCATGAGCGTTTTTAACATAGATTGAGCAAGCTGAGGGATCTGGCTGGTGCCATTCTCTGAGATATGTCAATATCACACCAATATCCCATACATGGGTATACCTGGGTTTTTGGGGCTTATTATTATAGTTGCCCTTGATAAGTTTACCTTCAGTGGATGGGATCCCATGCTCTGCTGTCATGCTGTTTTAGATAAGCAGATAAGGCGCTCCATGCTGTATTTACGGCACTGTAACTCACCTTTTAGTCATGGTGTAGATGTTCCAGGAACTCCAATACGTCAGTGGTTGAATAGTTTGGTATGTTGTCCCTGCGTCGTGGCAGTATTTTACCCATGTTAGCTTTTGGTGACTGTTCGCAGGGATGCCGACATGGTGGTAATGGTTCCTTTGGATAATCCCAGTCCCTGGTAAGGTCTATTCAGAACCTGCACCCAGGAGTTTGATGTTTTTCTGGCATGGGTGGCTTGTGCCTGATACTGGGTTGAGTCAGCAACCATGGTCCACTAGGGAATCCATAGGTGACTCGCCCACCGTGTGGTGATGAACTGGGAACCATGGCTGTGTAGGCCGGTCGGGCACGTTCAATATCTCGGAGACAGATCCCATCTGTATTGCGAAGTGCCTGTCTGATGAGGCAGAAGGGAGGAAGGCAAAGCAGAAATTTCCCCCTTCCAGCGTGTAGGCATCTATCGCTGCTGCCTCTAATCTGGTTCCTAAGTCACATACATAGGTTACTGGTGATTCCGTCTTGTGCAACCAAATTGATATCTGGCTTTCAAACTGCTTAATACCTTTAGCAGATATCTTGGGTTTGACATCTATTCAATGTTATCATAAATTTTACCCCGTGACATGGTGTCTCCCACTGTGTTCTAGCTTCCTAGGACATAGGCAGCTGATAGTTAAAATGTCTTTTGACACACCATTGCCAGATTTGTTTGACCAATTTGTTGCACAATAATGATTATTATGCTCCCCATATGGTTGATATAAGCCACCACCATAGTATTATCAATCCGTAACCACATATGTACGTGCTGCATTTGAAATGCATATGCTTTTTAGCCCAATAGGCGATCACCAATCCCAAGTAGTTGATGCCCGGTATGTGTAGTAACGATGTTTGTGAATTGGTCCATCTGTTACCTGTGCTGGATATGGACTTTAGTTGCTCCCCAGCCTAAAGTACTGGCATCGGTTTTTAATAACCAAGTTGGGATTGGTGATGATAATAGGGCTGAAAACTATGCCAAATATATGTCTGCCCACCACCGTAATTATGATATAGCTTCAGTGGGTACATTCATGATTTGATTATAGTGACCCAAGTACCTTGGCAAAGTAACAGTCATATGGACGGAATTATTATTGAAACCCAGATAATCCATGGTAGTTAACGCTTCAATTCTGGTTTATCTGGGCGTGGGATAAACCTCAGAGCTTTAGGGAGCTGTTTCGTAGCTAGAACTGCTGCCACAGCTAATTCCTTTGTTTCCCCTAATATGAGGATATCATCCAATATATGCCATGATTATGCTTGTTTCTTAATATTTTCATGGCCATTTTTTAAATATTTATAATAGTTTAGGGCTGAGGTTAGACCATAGGGAATGCTCTATGCTCCCATAGTTGCCCTAACCGGGATATCCATTATCCAGGTAAAAATTTTTTAGGTATCTATAATGATCCTAGTGTATGGGTATAAGATAGTTAGCATCTTCCATATCAATGCTCCCCATAGGTATCCTTTGGAGATCAGATGTCTGGCAGTGACAAAAACCCCGTCTCCATCTTAAAGTGTATATACTCAACAGATTTATTTAGTGATATTAGATCAATGATGATGCTACATTCACCATCTTTTGTAGTTTTGGTGAATATATTCGATACAAATTCCAACGGTTCATGTTTACTCCCATGATCCGTTTAGTAATGAGCCTTTCTAGTTCAGCTTGACCTTCTCACTTCTCTTTCTTAGAGGGAGAAAATGCCCTTTGGGCGCATTGCTGAACTGGCGGTAATATGCCCAATTTGAATTCGTTTTTATCCACTAATACTGTTGAGTATATTTTAGTTATTTGTGACAGCATCCCATGCTTTATCAACAAGTGTAAATGCCCCCCCCCCCCCCCCCAGTTAGTAGAACACCCTTATTTAGTGTAAACTGGGAGGAACCAGACTACCTACCTCCATGTTTATTGTTTTTTCATGAAGGCCTAGTTTGCTGGTATGCTGGTGCTGTCGGTGGGGCCGCGCATTTTCCCACGGCTCCGCTCTGGGCCCCTGTCTAAAAAGAACTTTGGGGGTAATGTGAAGCGGTCGCCAGGCTTTCACCAGTCCTTGTTTGATATTGCTGGTGGATGCCGAGGGGTGCTGCCAGCTGGGCGTTGGATGCGATGTCCTGCTCGATCCATGGCCTGCCCTCATGAGGCGCACAGGTTTAGCTGCCTCTCTTCCCGCAGCAGCGGTTTGCATAGCCCCGTATATTTGGGGTTGCGGGCAGGTCTTATATGCACCATTGTTCAGTCGAGTATCCCAAATTTGGGAACATCTTAGGCGTCAGCACCCTGGTAGGGCAACGGGATAATCTCATCCTGGGAGAACCACCTTGGTGATCATGGCGTCTCGCCTGCCAGGTGAGTATGATCCGTGGAAAACGAGCAAAGGCGGTAACATCTTGACCCTTCTGTTAGGAGCTTCAGAATTCGCTGCTTTTAGCTCTTGTCTGCGAGTCTGCTGACCCAGCTGCCTGCGGATTTGCCTCTAGAAAGGCCTGCTCCTGCAGGGCTTTGTTGGGAAGATGGTCGCGTGGAGGAGCCATGTAGTGGCCCACGACACCCAGTAGCTCTTCCTGATCCTGCTCCCCTGGCATACTGCTGTTCTCGTCCGCCTGCCCAGCGTTTAAGCCAGCCCAGCCCTGGCCTCCTTAGCTAGCCTCAAAAGAGGGAGCAAAAGGGTGTGCTATAAATTGGAGGAGGCATAGCTCAAACTCCGCTGTTGCATCAATCCCTCGTCAAGGGAGATGGCTAGTGCAATAGCACTGGGGTAGGAGTGTCAGCTCCCTTGGCATTCAGCCAGTGCCCCTTTTTTCCTGGAGGTTTTGAACTCCATGACCTCCTCTGGCTTGGGGAGACAGACATACTTATTTTTGCTGTCTCCAACCTGTTCCAGTTTTGGAGGAAGTTGGCTCCTGTAGAACCTGTTAAATTGGTAAGATTTTTGTCTTACCTGTATGTAGAGGCTGCCTGCCGTTTTTCAGGCGGCATTGTAGCGGTTCCCGGGCGGCGATTCTCCTTGTCAGGAGTCTGCAGGGCTGCCGGTCGGGTTTTTTAATTTCCCGCCGGTCCGCTGCTGTTAACCAAACAGCTGTTCAGCGGACCGGCATCAGCGCAGCTCCCTGCAGCGGTCCGCAGCGTGTGCGGTCCCGTTAGCGCCTATCCCCCTCCACTGTCGGCTCCTTCGCTGGAGTCGAACGGGGGCCGCTTCCTCTGCTGCTTTGCTCCCCCTGGAGCAAAAAACCACAAGGCCCGATTAAGGTAAGTACTTACCTCACGTCCTTGGATGCTGGAGCGCCCGACTCCCGCTGGCCGCATTGCACAGCTGTGCGATAATGCCGCACCTGCGCTCTGGGCTGGGGTCTTCACGGAATCACTCACGTGACTCCGAAGTAAAATAATTGATAATGCTTGGTTCATTGTTGTTGATGTCCAGAATTCACTGGGACACAAGAGTCAGCAGATGCCGCACATGCATGAGGTGGAATAGTGGAGAGACCCTCAATGCAGGAGCGAGAAGTGAACTTCTGGTGTAATTAAATTGATCAGAAAGCATTTGCGGAAGCTACGAGTGGATCCTCTTTGAGGGCAAAGACCCCCAAAACATGACAAAATGATACATTAATAGATTAATGCAATAGATACATGTAATGCCCCTTTGTTGAATTTGGATAATTCGCCCAACCAGTAAAATTCACAAGAATCTAATAGAAAGGTTTTGTTTATTCGAATTACGTGCCAAGAGAATCAAGAGTCAAGAGAGTTTTCTTGTCGTGTGTCCCAGATAGGACAATGCAATTCTTGCTTGCTGCAGCACAACAGAATATAATAGAGAACAGGAGATAACAGTTCAGTGTGTCTATATACCATAGACCATATATATACACAATAAATAAACAGAAAGTGCAATAGACTGTTATTGTTCAGAGCTTGTTTGATGTTGTGTTTAATAGTCTGATGGCTGTGGGGAAGAAGCTGTTCTTGAACCTGGATATTCCAGATTTCAAGCTCCTGTACCTTCCTCCCGATGGCAACGGAGAGATGAGTGTGTGGCCAGGATGGTGTGGGTCCTTGATGATGCTGCCAGCATTTTTAAGGCAGGGACTGCGATAGATCCCTTCGATGGTGGGAAAGTCAGAGCCGATGATGGACTGGGCAGTGGTCACAACTTTCTGCAGTTTTTTCCTCTCCTGGTCGTTCAAGTTACTGAACCAAGGCACGATGCAGCCAGTCAGTATGCACTCCTTGAGTCCTCCTTGACAAACCGACTCTCCCTAATCTTCTCAGGAAGTAGAGGCACTTTTTTAAATCATTGAAGCCTTGGTGCTTTCAGTGATCAAATTAAATAAAACCCCAAGAAGATTCATCCAGAGAGTTGTGAATCTGTGGGATTCTCTGCCACAGAAGGCGGTGGAGGCCATTTCACTGGATGTTTTCAAGAGAGAGTTAGATTTAGCTCTTAGGGCTAACAGAATCAAGGGATATGGGGAAAAAGCAGGAATGGTGTACTAAATTTATTTGATCAGCCGTGATCATATTGAATGGCGGTGCTAGCTCGAAGGACTGAATGGCCTCCTCCTGCATCTATTTTTCTATGTTTCTTTGTCTCATGCACTCTACCCGTATTCTATTCCATCTCTCCATCCACGCGTGAGGTTCCTCGCTCATCCCAGTGCCCAGTAACGTATCGACAGCAACAGACAAACGTAAAACCAAGCGGTACATCATTTACCTCTCAAAATTATTTCACATCATCAACACACATCCTGAGAAGTTTGTTCGGAGTTCATACACAGTGATTGGCCCCTCCACCGCTGGAGATATGTGGGGAGTGATCTTTAGACTTGAGATACAGCATGGAAACAGGCCCTCCGGCCCACCTAGTCCACAACAACCAGCGCACTAACACTATCGTAAATACTAAGGATTATTTACAACTTTATGGAAGCCAATTAGCAAACAAACCTGTCCGTCTTTGAAGTGTGGGAAGAAACCAGATACTGCCTGACCCGCTGAGTTACTCCAGCACTCTGTGAAACGTCACCTATCCATGTTCTCCACAGATGCTGCCTGACCCGCTGAGTTACTCCAGCACTCGGTGAAACGTCACCTATCTATGTTCTCCACAGATGCTGCCTGACCCGCTGAGTTACTCCAGCACTCGGTGTCTATCCACAGTTAGGATGTGTGGAGGTGACGGGTGGTGGTGGATGAGGTATCGGAGTGGGCGGGTAATGCCACCGGCAGGTGATGCCGGGACTGGCTGGTGAGCCGGCAGATCTTCATGGGCTCTGCGTTCTTGCCCCCGTCAGTGAGGCACAGACAGAAGTAGGGGAAGAGGGTCTCGGAGAAGGTGTACAGGTGCACCATGCTGCCGGCATCGTAGAAGGACACCTGGCCGCCCTCGTGGTCCAGGTAGACGCCGACGGTCATGGGTCCGCGCTCCATGGTGAGGGGTGTGGGGGGCTCGGTGACAACCTGGTACCCCTCGACTCTCCGCAGGCTCACCCTCCAGTAGCCTTCCCGGGGCCGGCGCTCCACCCTGCCCTTCCTCTGGCACGATCGCCGCACCACGCCGAGGTCCCACCCCGTCTTGCCGCCAACCTCCACCTCCCAGTAGTGGCAGCCGGACGCGAAGCCCTGCGCGGCCATCACGCCGGCACATCGGTCAAACCTCCACCGGGACTCGGGTAGGGACTGCCGCTCCGCCCCCATCCACACGCTGCACAGATCCTCGGACAGCTACAGCCACGGGTTAGCCCTGTCCGGGTTCAGGGTGAGCGGGGCCGGCACTGTTTATTAAACCAAAAATATTACAATCAATTATTATCAACAATATTGAACCATAAAATAAAGCGAAACAAAACCTACCACCATAATACAAGACAAACAAATGTACTAAAGAGGGCCTCTACCCGAAACATCATCCATTCCTTCTCTCTAGGGATGTTGCCTCACCCAGCAGTTACTCCAGCATTTTGTATCTACCAAATAAACAATAGACAATAGGTGCAGGAGTAGACCATTCAACCCTTCGAGCCAGCACCATTCGCCATTCACTGTGATCATGGCTGATCATCCCCAATCAGTAGACCGTTCCTGCCTTCTCCCCATATCCCCTGACTCTGCTATCTTTAAGAGCTCTATCTAAATCTCTCTTGAAAGCATCCAGGGAACCGGCCTCCACCGCCCTCTGAGGCAGAATTCCACAGATTCACAACTCTCTGGGTGAAAACGTTTTTCCTCATCTCCGTTCTAAATGGCCTACCCCTTATTAAACTGTGTGGCCCCTGGTTCTGGACTCCCCCAACATCGGGAACATGTTTCCTGCCTCTAGCATGTCCAAATCCTTAATAATCTTATATGTTTCAATAAGATATCCTCTCATCCTTCTAAACTCCAGAATATACAAGCTCAGCCGCTCCATTCTCTCAGCATATGACAGTCCTGCCATCCCGGGAATTAACCCGGTGAACCTACGCTGTGCTCCCTCAATAGCAAGAATGTCCTTCCTCAAATTTGGGGACCAAAACTGCACACAATAGTCCAGGTGTGGTCTCACCATGGCCCTGTACAACTGTAGAAGGACCACTTTGCTCTTATATTCAACTCCTCTTGTTATAAAGTGGAGTTGGCAGAGGTATGACAGTTCGGGACCAGTGATCACAATACAATTAGTTTCAATATAATTATGCAGATGGTCAGAACTGGACCTAGGGTTGAGGTTTTTGATTGGAGAAAGGCTAACTTTGAGGAGATGAGAAAGGATTTAAAAGGAGTAAATTGGGACATTTTGTTTTATGGGAAAGATGTGGAAGAGAAATGGAGTATATTTAAAGGAAAAATTTTAAGAGTACAGAATCTTTATGTCCCTGTTCGGTTGAAAGGAAATAATAAAAATTGGAAAGAGCCCTGGTTTTCAAGGGAAATTGGACACGGTTCGGAAAGATCTACAATAATTATAGGCAGCATGGAGTAAATGAGATGCTTGAGGAGTATAAAGAATGTAAAAAGAATCTTAAGAAATAAATTAGAAAAGCTAAAAGAAGATATGAGGTTGCTTTGGCAAGTAAGGTAAAAGTAAATCCGAAGGGTTTCCACAGCTATATTAATGGCAAAAGGATAACGAGGGATAAAATTGGTCCATTAGAGAGTCAGAGTGGACAGCTATCTACAGAGTCAAAAGGGATGGGGGAGATATTGAACAATTTTTCTTCGGTATTCACCAAGGAGAAGGATATTGAATTATGTGAGGTAAGGGAAACAAGTAGAGTAGCTACGGAAACTATGAGATTCAAAGAAGAGGAAGTACTGACACTTTTGAGAAATATAAAAGTGGATAAGTCTCCACGTCCGGACAGGATATTCCCTAGGACATTGAGGGAAGTTAGTGTAGAAAATGCAGGCGCAATGACAGAAATATTGTTCCATTATTTAAAAAGGGGTCTAAGAGTAAACCTAGCAATTATAAACCTGTTAGTTTGATGTCAGTGGTGGGCAAATTAATGAAAAGGATACTTAGAGAAAATATATATAAGCATCTGGATAAACAGGGTCGGATTAGGAACAGTCAACATGGATTTGTGCCTGGAAGGTCATGCTTGACTAATCTTCTTGAATTTTTTGAAGAGGTTACTCGGGAAATTGATGAGGGTAAAGCAGTGGATGTTGTATATATCGACTTCAGTAAAGCCTTTGACAAGGTTCCTCACGGAAGGTTGGTTAAGAAGGTTCAATGGTTGGGTATTAATGGTGCAGTAGCAAGATGGATTCAACAGTGGCTGAATGGGAGATGCCAGAGAGTAATGGTGGATGGTTGTTTGTCAGGTTGGAGGCCAGTGACTAGTGGTGTGCCACAGGGATCTGTGTTGGGTCTACTGTTGTTTGTCATGTACATCAATGATCTGGATGATGGTGTGGTAAATTGGATTAGTAAGAATGCAGATGATACTAAGATAGGTGGGGTTGCGGGTAATGAAGTAGAGTTTCAAAGTCTACAGAGAGATTTATGCCAGTTGGAAGAGGGGCTGAAAGATGGCAGATGGAGTTTAATGCTGATAAGTGTGAGGTGCTACATCTTGGAAGGACAAATCAAAATAGGACGTACATGGTAAATGGTAGGGAATTGAAGAATGTAGGTGAACAGAGGGATCTGGGAATAACTGTGCACAGTTCCCTGAAAGTGGAATCTCATGTAGATAGGGTGGTAAAGAAAGCTTTTGGTGTGTTGGCCTTTATGAATCAGATCATTGAGTATAGAAGTTGGGATGTAATGTTAAAATTGTACAAGGCATTGGTGAGGCCAATTCTGGAGTATGGTGTACAATTTTGGTCGCCTAATTATAGGAAGGATGTCAACAAAATAGAGAGAGTACAGAGGAGATTTATTGGAATGTTGTCTGGGTTTCAGCAACTAAGTTACAGAGAAAGGTTGAACAAGTTAGGGCTTTATTCTTTGGAGCGCAGAAGGTTAAGGGGGGACTTGATAGAGGTCTTTAAAATGATGAGAGGGATAGTCAGAGTTGACGTGGATAAGCTTTTCCCATTGAGAGTAGGGAAGATTCAAACAAGGGGACATGACGAGAATTAAGGGACAGATGTTTAGGGGTAACATGAGGGGGAACTTCTTTACTCAGCTAGTGGTAGCTGTGTGGAATGAGCTTCCAGTGAAGGTGGTGGAGGCAGGTTCGTTTTTATCATTTAAAAATAAATTGGATAGTTATATGGACGGGAAAGGAATGGAGGGTTATGGTCTGAGCGCAGGTATATGGGACTAGGGGAGAATACGTGTTCGGCATGGGCTTGAAGGGTCGAGATGGCCTGTTTCCGTGCTGTAATTGTTATATAGTTATAAAGGCCAACATTTCATTAGCTTTCTTCACTGCCTGCTAGACCTGCATGCTTACTTTTATTGACCGGGCTGGCGTATCATGTGTCTGAACACTGTCAATGGCTCGTTATAATTATGTATTGTCTTCCTGCTGACTGGATAGCACGCAACAAAAGCTCTTCTTGGTTAGCACGGGTGTCAGGGGTTATGGGGAGAAGGCAGGAGAATGGGGTTTGGGAGGCAGAGATAGATCAGCTATGATTGAGTGCCGGGGTAGACTTGATGGGGTGAATGGCTTAATTCTGCTCCAATCACTTTTGCCTTTCAAAGCTTTTCACTGTACCTCGGGACATGTGACAATAAACTAAACCGAAACTGAACTCGTAATAGCATCAGTGATAGGAGTAGAATGAGGCCATTCGGCCCATCAAGTCTACTCCGCCATTCAATCATGGCTGATCTATCTCTCCCTCCAACTCCCATTCTCCTGCCTTCTCCCCATAACGTCTGGCACTCTGAATTGTCCCTCTATCTCCCGCTGGATCTGAACCGCCAAGGATCTAAGTTCTTTCTGACATTCCTCATCCCTGCTCCGTCTCCATCTCACTCCCCTTCCCCATCGAGTACTTGCAGTCACCACCGTTCCACGGAGCAGAGCTGAGTGTAAGGTTGGCCTACCAGGACTGATGGCGTCCATCATCTCCCGCCAGGCCATATACTGTAGAGTACCGCTGAACACACCCAGCGACAGCTCCAAGTCCACCACATCCAGTGTGTTTTGCTTGTCACCGAACCTGTGGGGAGGCCAAGTCAGTGGATATTTCTAAGGCAGAGATAGATAGATTGTTGATTAGTACGGGTGTCAGGGGTTATGTGGAGAAGGCAGGAGAATGGGGTTAGGAGGGAGAGATAGATCAGCCACGATTGAATGGCGGAGTGGATATTTAGTTTAGTTTAGTTCAGAGATACAGCGTGGGAAACAAGCCCCTCAGCCCACCGAGTCTGCACCGACCAGCGATCCCCCCAGGCTAACATTATCCTACACACACTCGGGTCAATCTACTTCTTATACTTATACCAGCCAATTATTCTACAAACCTCTACGCCTTTGGAATGTGGTAGGAAACCGAAGATCTCGGAGAAAACTCACATGGTCACAGGGAGAACGTACACACTCCATACAGACAGCACCCGTTATTGGGATCGAACCCGGGGCTCCGGCACTGAACGCGCCACAAGGCAGTAGCTCTACCACTGCATCACCGATTAGTATGGGGTCAGTGGGTTCAGGGGAGAAGGCAGGAGAATGGGGTGAGGATGGAGAGATAGATCAGCCGTGATTGAATGGCGGAGTCAGACTTGATGGGCCAAACGGCCTGATTCTGCTCCTATCAGTTATGACCTTATGAAATGTTCAATATTGCAGAGACCGTCAGCACTGGGTTTAACGTTTGAGGCGCGCGTATTGCTTCAAGGATGAAGGGAGGATGTTTCCACCAGTGGTAGAGTCTTCAAAATGGACCTGGGAAGGATTGTACTCGTCATAGGGCAGTGAGCTGTGGAATTCAGTGCTACAGATGGCGGTGGAGGCCCAGTGATTGGGTATTTTGAAGGTGGTTCTTCATCAGTAAGGGTGTCAGGTAGATCAGCCATGACTGAATCAGGGCATAATGGTCCAATATGGTATACAAGAGAGAGGTGGGATATCTTACCTCCTATTCCAAATACTTTCCTCCTGAAATGAACAAGAAAGATATCTCAGTCTTCATTCAGTTAATTAGTCATAGTCACACAACACGAAACAGGCCATTCGGCCCAACCTGCCCATGCCGACCAAGGTGCCCCATTATGACAGTCTCATTTAGAAATATACAACATGGAAACAGGCCCTTCGGCCCAACCTGCCCACGCCTTCCCATTCTACACTAGCCCCACCTGCTGGCGATAATCCCACATCCCTCTAAACCTTTCCTATCCAAACGTCTTTAAATATTGTTACAATACCTGCCTCAATGATCTCCCCTGTTCCATTTACCCACCACCATCTGAGTGAAGAGGTCACCCCTGAGATTCCTATTAAATCTCCCTCACCGTAAACCTATGTCCGCTGGTTCTTGATTCCTCTACTCAGGTAAAAGACTCTGTGCAATCACCTTATCTATCCCCCCTTATGATTTTATACACCTCTATGAGATTAGCGGAGTCAGGGGATATGGGGAGAAGGCAGGAACGGGGTACTGATTGAGGATGATCAGCCATGATCACATTGAATGGCGGTGCTGGCTCGAAGGGCCGAATGGCCTACACCTGCACCTATTGTCTATTACCCCTCTGCCCTATCCTACCCAACCATATATTCAAGTTCCAGCAGCAGAATTAGGCAAACCTGCCGCGTCCCCTGCGTAAGTATTGGGCACGAACCAGAAGGGCCGAGATGGCCTGTTTCCGTGCTGTCACTGTTATATGGTTTATATGGTATTACGACGAGCTGCGTTGCTGACCTTGATCAAAGCCACGATGTCCCGCTGCTCCATGCGTGTCTGCAGCTGTCGCAGGAACCGCTCCACGGAATCCAGCGTGTCCTGCATGCACTGCAGGTTCTCCTGCATCTGTGCCAGGATGCGCTCCTCTGCATCCTGCAGTTCGTCGCTCAAGCGTTGCTCCCTCTCGCTCAGCACCCGGTGCATGCGCGCAAACTCGAAGCGGATGTGGGCGTGCAGGCTGCTTGACTGCTCCTGCAGTGGGCAAGAGGGACAGTGATGCATGGGGGGCGGCTACAGTGGGTACTGGAGGTTGGTGGGGACGCTGCGAGATGGCTGCCCTGCCAGCAGCCTGTTCGTTATTTATACTTTTATTGTTTTTTTTGGTGTGTTTAGTGTTTTAGGTGTCTCTCGGGATGTCTTATGTGTGGGGGGGGGGGGGGGGGGGGGGGGGGGGGGGGGGGGGGTGCGGTGGGGAGGGGGAAAGGGGGAAACTGATTTCGGCCACTCCTTCACGGAGAGGTGACTTTTTCCATGTTGCTTCCCTCACGGCCTAACACCATGGATTGGAGCAGCCTTTCCTGGAGTCGGGCCCGGAGCATGGACAGCAGGCTCTGCATAAACTTTCCACGGAGCAGGGCGAACCCTTGCCCGGGGTCGGCAGAGAGGAGTGCTCCGATCGCTAGCCTGGTGTAGTTGACATCGTGGGGCAGTGGTCTGCTGAGCTTCTAGCCACGGGTGTGGCGTGGACTTACCATCCGGAGTCTGGGATCCCTCGCCGGGAATTGCTGGAGAAGAGTTCCGGCCCGCAGCCGATAACATCCTAAAGCTACGGAATCTGGTAGGAAAGTACCGATTCGGGCACTCCAAGCTGCGGAGGAGTTTCACCATCCTGACGTCGGAGTTTAGATCATCTTGATGAGAAGGCCTGAACGTCCAGCTGTCCTTAGCAGCGACTACGGAGGGTTTATGGCCCCGACCACGGATGAACAAAGGAGGAGAACTGGCTGAACTTTGTTGCCATCCACCACAGTGAAGAATGCTGTGGTGGATGTTTGTGTTGCATTCTATTGTGTACTAGACTAAGTAGGACCCGTTGGGTCCCAGTTTACATGGGAGGGCTGGTCCCCCAACGCAATATTCCATCTCTCCACTATCCCACTCTCCAATATTGGTGGCCAGTGGGGGGGGGGGGGGGGTTCTAGAGTGTTAGTATGGATGTTGGGGACCGAAGGGACTGGTTTCCAGAGCACTAGTCGGGCTGAATGGATTCTTGGGCTGGCAGCTCAGTTACTCAGGCCTGGTGGGCTGGCAGCTCAGTCATTCAGACCTGGTGGGCTGGCAGCCCAGTTACTCAGACCTGGTGGGCTGGCAGCTCAGTCATTCAGACCTGGTGGGATGGCAGCTCAGTCACTCAGGCCTGGTGGTCATTTCACTTCCATTGCCATTGCCATTGCAATTTCAAGCACAGGGCAGGCTAAACAGCTCATTGCATTTTGATTTAATTTCCATTGCCATTGCAGTTTCAAGCACAGGGCAGACTGAACAGCTCATTGCATTTTCATATCACTTCCATTGCCATTGCAGTTTCAAACACAGGGCAGGCCAAACAACTCATTTCATTTTCATTAAGTAGCAATGTTACAAAATTTTTAGATTTAAAAAATCAAGTCTGCAATTTATCCCATCAGATAAAGCATAACAATAAGTTTAATTTGACACCAAATTCACGTTCATATCTCAAGTATTAAAAAAGTTATGACCATTTTCATACTCGGAAATTAGCATCTTGTTCCCTATTGATTTTCAATGGACATTACAAAAAAGCTGTGATCTTGGATAGTCAAACGCCCATTTCTTAAGGAAAGATTAACATTTTTAAATAGCCTAAGTGTCCAAAGATTATTCACAAATAATTCACAATATAACATGATTTTTATATCTAATTTACATTAATTTATAGGCCAAATGGAAGGAATTTAGTGTTCAATTGCTGTAAATAAATGCCCATTTAAATCGGCTTTCTAGTGGGTTCATGTGGAACGCGCTGGTTTAGAACGTTGACATAGCGCTGGATTAGTGCCCTCAAATGCCGAGAAAAATACTGCAGGATATAAAAAGCCCAAAATGAACCACTCGCTATAGATAACTTGATATATAGGGTTATATATATGCCCCATTTAATGTAAAAATAAGGTACATACCTTTAATTGTTTGCTTTATAAAACCCTGGGGCTGCGAGAGGTTGCGGAATCAGAGAGTAATTTTAAAACTATTAGAACTATATTATCGAGGCCTATAAAACTAATAATACCTTTTGCGACCGGGTCTTGCAGCGATTTTTCGTTAATGATTTACTAGGCTGAACATGTGCGATTAGTACAGCTTAGTAAAAATCGCGTTTAAAACCCGCCCCCTCCAAACAGCGCCAAAATCGCCGACATGGCTGAGGGCAGATTCCTAATGACGATTCAGGTAGGTTTTGTAACATACCTACATTAAGGCCTAACAAATCATTTACATTGCAAATTCACAGTTCAGTTGATTCACAGCTTAGAATGAGAGTCGTGGCTTCTCCCGCGCAATCTTGCAGAGTGACTGAGTCATGTCCAGGCACCTGGGGTTTTATAGTCCATCCCCCGGAAGGGTCGTTACCTTCATCACAATGATTGACAGGCGAGAGGATCTTAAGGTTCTTTTACACACTCATAACTTTTTTATTTTTAATCGATGGTGAAAATCGTCGGGGCCTGATGAGCGGAGGAGGACTGTGAGCAAGATGGCCAAAAATCATAGCGATAAATGGTAGCGTTTTTTTTTCTAAAATCAATATACAGCGCAGACGGGAAGTGGTCAAGATGATACTTTTAATTATATAGATTGTGTGTTCTTTTTAATTTCACTGCATTTGATGGCTGTGTGATGAATAAAATTGACTTTGACTTTGGTTAGGGAGATCCCTCACATTGAAGGGGAGATCCCTCGTCACAGGTGGGAAGCTCCCGGCGAGCGCTGTAGAGCCGCCAAGAGAAGACGCCCGAGGCCGGGCCGGTGGTGAGTGCCAGAGATCGGTCAAGGACACAACGCTGAGAGAACAAAGAGGGTCCCGGCATTGGGGGGGGGGGGGGGGGGGGGGGGGGGGGGGGGGCGCCGAGAACAAAGTGGGACCATTGCGGACTCTAATGAACACTTAACTTTGCCTGTGCCCTTTACATGGAGACTCTTTGCATACGTTGTGTATGGTACTCAAAACAAAGAATCCCACTTTGACATATTACCTGTGATAATACAGTATAATTCCTTCATTCATCTCATGCAGGGGAAAGTGCTCTTCACAGGGGGAGGTCCCTCACACATAACAATATAATATAACCATATAACAATTACAGCACGGAAACAGGCCATCTCGGCCCACCAAGTCCGTGCCGATCAACTGTTTTCCCTTAGTCCCACCTGCCTGCACTCATACCATAACCCTCCATTCGCTTCTCATCCATATGCCTATCCAATTTATTTTTAAATGATACCAACGAGCCTGCCTCAACCACTTCCACTGGAAGCTCATTCCACACCGCTACCACTCTCTGAGTAAAGAAGTTCCCCCTCATGTTACCCCTAAACTTCTGTCCCTTAATTCTGAAGTCATGTCCTCTTGTTTGAATCTTCCCTATTCTCAAAGGGAAAAGCTGATCCACATCAACTCTGTCTATCCCTCTCATCATTTTAAAGACCTCTATCAAGTCCCCCCTTAACCTTCTGCACTCCTGAGAATAAAGACCTAACTTATTCAACCTTTCTCTGTAACTTAGTTGTTGAAACCCAGGCAACATTCTAGTAAATCTCCTCTGTACTCTTGTTGACATCCTTCCTATAATTGGGCGACCAAAATTGTACACCATACTCCAGATTTGGTCTCACCAATGCCTTGTACAATTTTAACATTACATCCCAGCTTCTATACTCAATGCTCTGATTTATAAAGACTAGCATACCAAAAGCTTTCTTTACCACCCTATCTATATGAGATTCCACCTTCAAGGAACTAGGCACAGTTATTCCCAGATCCCTCTGTTCAACTGTATTCTTCAATTCCCTACCATTTACCATGTACATCCTATTTTGATTTGTCCTGCCAAGGTGTAGCACCTCACATTTATCAGCATTAAATTCCATCTGCCCACCCATTCTTCCAAATGGCCTAAATCACTCTGTAGACTTTGGAAATCCTCTTTATTATGCACAACACCCGTATCTTGGTATCATCTGCATACTTACTAATCCAATTTACCACACCTTCATCCAGATCATTGATGTACATGGCAAACAACAAAGGACCCAACACAGATCCCTGGGGCACCCCACTAGTCAGACCCTGTTTATCCAGATGCTTATATATATTATCTCTAAGTATCTTTTCCATTCATTTGCCCACCACTGACGTCAAACTAACAGGTCTATAATTGCAAGGTTTATTCTTAGAACCCTTTTTAAACAATGGAACAACATGCGCAGTACGCCAATCCTCCGGCACTATTCCCGTTTCTAATGACATTTGAAATATTTCTGTCATAGCCCCGGCTATTTCTACACTAACGTCCCTCAATGTCCTAGGGAATATCCTGTCATGACATGTCATAACATGAGGAGAGGTCCCTCACACAAGACACAGTATTCAAGACAAAAATTCTCACCATGACATGTCAAGAGTGTTTATTGTCATATGTCCCAGATAGAACACTGACATTCTTACTTGTGGCTTAATGTATGTATCTTAAACTTAATGTATCTTAAAGTATCATCCATTCATTCATTCCTTCATCCATTCATTGATTAATTGATTGATTCATTAATTTATTCGTATATTCCTTCATCCATATATTCCTTCATCCATCCATACATCCATCCATCCATCCATCCATCCATCCATCCATCCATTCCTTCATCCATCCATCCATCCATCCATCCATCCATCCATCCATCCATCCATCCATCCATCCATTCCTTCATCCATCCATACATCCATCCATCACATACATTCCTTCATCCATCCATCCATTCATCCATCCATTCATTCATCCATCCATACATCCATCCATCCATTCCTCCATCCATTCCTCCATCCATCCATCCATCCATTCATCCATCCATCCATCCATCCATCCATCCATCCATCCATCCATCCATCCATCCATCCATCCATCCATCCATCCATCCATCCATTCCTTCATCCATCCATACATCCACCCATCCATCCATTCCTTCATCCATCCATCTATCCATCCATCCATGGAATCATTTTAACTCCATGCTTTCGGGAAGATTTATACACGTGAGTGACCACAGCAAGTTGCAAATATTATCTCCCAACATTATATTTGTATAATCTACCATCAGGTAGATATTGGTTTTTAAGGGCAAATAAACCTGTTTTCTTCAGACTAACCTGTAATGCCATCCATTTGTACTGTGCTCAGTGTTATGACAGCAAATTCTTCAAAATATTAATGCATGCCTGCAAGCCATAAGAGATTGTCGGTCTGTGTAGTATTAATCTTGTACGAGAACTCAAACTAGTCGAGTTAACTTGAGTCATTTCCTCATGGAAAGTTTTAAGATTGTCTTTTAAGAAGTTTGTAAGACAAAATTCCAGTTTCCATAACTTACTCCAGGTATAAGAACAGTGGATATGAGTCTTGCTTCATGAATCCGATGGATTTTGTAGTGCGCAGTTTGTTTTGAGTTTCATTTCACTTTGCTTATGTTTGGTATTTTGTCTTTAAATCGATTGTTGTAAAAATGAGGGGTTGTCCGTTCTAGAAAACAGAAACTGCTTATTCATTGATGGGAGCCAAGCTAAATTTTTGTAATTGACTATTCATTTAATGATATATTGTACACCAGTGCAACTTCACTTGGACTATTGTGTATTGAGTGGTTGATCTTCGAGAACGTCTCCAAGCCTTGGAGAAAACTAATCAATGGATTGGCTCTCACTAATTCAGTGACGGTTCTTGTTGCCTCAGATAAGAAATGGGATAATCTTGGATTATGTTTTCTTGAGGGGTAATATGTTTGAAGGTCGCTGAGGGAATACAGTGAAAGTTTTTTCTACTTGTTACAAAATTAGGAACAAATAGTCACAATTGGAGAATCTAGGTCAAGTGTAGTGCTGGGTGAATTCAGAAACCATTACTTCGTAACCAGCTAATGTGGCATTAAAGGCTGTGTTCATTGTGCAGGAACAATATTAACACAGAAATTCTTACTTGCAGCAGAACAACAGGTTAATAAACGCAATACTCAATAGATAATGTAGTACAGAAAAAAGTTCAATACATTTAAAATAAAACCATGTAGTATAAAAGGCTTGAAGTCCTTGGGAGTTGCCAAGGCAATTTTGAGTTATATTCAAATTAGGATTTCTCTTTAAATTATTGTGCATTTGTTTCTGCAAATATCAGTAGAGGTGGGACTCATATTTCCAAAATCTACCTAGAGCATCAAGTATTTTAAGTCTTGGTCACCAAAAAGTCAAGAACATAAAACAATTGATTGACTTGTCTATCCCTGCTTATTTTCCAAACAATCACTAGTTTGCAGCCTTGACCTGTTCGATTACAATCCACATCCCTCCTAACACAGCCGGTTTAATTGATGCAAGAATCTGCATTTCATTCTTAACTGACCTTGTGAAGACTTGGCAATTACAATCTTTAGACAAATTATCCAGTTATACTGGGCTGTCAAAATAACAGTGTGTGTGTGTGTGTGTGTGTATTTTGAGAATAACCTGTATGTCCTTGAATAGTTATCGTATGAAATAAAAAATAAAAAAAGGACTTTGGATGTAAAAGAAATGTAGACATCAATCTGCAGATTGATCTTTAATGTTTTCTCCATTAGGTTGGTCACAAGTCAAGTCAATATTATTTCTATAACACATTTAAAAACAACTCTCGTTGGCCAAAGTGCTTTACATTAGTGCAGGTACTAACGTGCTACATACAGTGGTACATAGATCAACAATACATACATAAATACATACATACAGCGCTCCCTCAGAGGACCTCAAGAAAGGCACATGGTTGTCACATGTACTGAGTGAGGTACATTGAAAAGCATTTGTTTTGCATGTTATCCGATCAGATACAGCATAAAGAAATACGACCAAGACAAACTCAAATACAATTGAAAGGGGCGGGACAGTGGGGTAGTGGTAGAGTTGCAATCCTGACCAAAGATCCTAGAGGGACAAGATAGACCACTCCTTCGAAATTCAATGGGCTGACGTGTAGTACGCAACGGAACGTCACGGCCGCCATTTGTTACAGCGACACTCGACTTCCGGTATTCCACCCGCTGTGATTCAAAGCAAAGATTATAGAGCTCCGCTATAATCTTTGATCCAAAGCAAAGATCCTCAAGTATCTTGTAGCGGGAACAGACCCCTCCTTTGTGTAGTTTCCCTTGCATTGTATTGCTTTAACACACACTGCAAAAAATTAAATTTAACGTATATATATTTAATATATTTATATGAATGTGTGTCTGTGTGTGAGAGGCAAGTTAGAGATAATAGTTTATTCTCATGTATCAGAAGCAACTTTGATTTAAATCATCACTATTAATTTATTTGTCTTGTAAGATGATATACATAAACCATAAAGGCAATTATATATATAATTATATAGTAATAATAAATATATGCATATATATATATTTATACACACACATATATACACACATACACAAATGCATACATATTGATACATTTATATGCATACATATATACACATATATAAACATATATATATATATATATATACACATACGTATATACACACATATACATGCATATATACACATACATGCATATATACACATACATATATATTTATATATATTATCATTTTCCAACGATCAATAGATTTACGATCAGCTCCTGTGGATTGGAGGATAGCTAATGCTATCCCACTTTTCAAGAAAGGAGCGTGAGAGAAAACGGAAAATTACAGACCAGTTAGCCCGACTTTGGTGGTGTGAAAGATGCTGGAGTCAATTATTAAAGATGCAATAATGGGGCATTTGGATAGCAGTAAAAGGATCTGTCCAAGTCAACATGGATTTATGAAAGGAAAATCATGTTTGACTAATCTTCTGGATTTTTTTGCCACAAGGCTTGGTGTTGGGGCTGCAACTGTTTACCATATATATTAATGATTTTGAAAAGGGAATTAGGAGCAAAACTAATGCATACATACCTACATATGTACCCATGCGCTGCTGTGACCCGAGCCCCGGAGATTCGGAGGCTCCAACCGCAGGCCTGGCAGACAGTAATATCGGAGCCTGCGGGTCCCTGCTGGGAGACCGCTTTTCGGGGCTTCCGCAACGGCAAATTATTCCGCCCGAGTAGCGGGGGTCGAGGATGACCTGGAGCGGGGCCTTACATCATCGCCCGGCGTGGCTTAAATGGCTGCGGCACTTTTCTAGCGCACGCCGGGGGCTCCAACAACCTCTATGAGGTTCAAGTGACAAATAAATTGTATTGTGTATTGTATCTATTTAAATTACACTGGCAAGTTGGTCAAATAACATGGGCACCTTCTTGCTTTTTTTGCGACATGGATTTTTTAAATGTGAATGTCTCATATCAACACATTTGTGGGTCAACAGTATTTTGTATCAACCCCCACAATTTCAAATAATTCTCAATTGAACTTCTTAAACAGGAAAACAATTTTTATTTACATCATTTTGTGCACGACATATACAGGCTTGCAGAATTTGCAGAATTTAGAATATCAGATAATCAATAAAAGTGATGTCACATTCTACACATTTCAAACAAAGGACAAAATTTGCAGCTTATACACAATCAATAGACTAAGTGGGACCCGTTGGGATAAGATTTACACAATTCACATTATTCTGTGCGCGAGTTATACAGGGTTGCAGTTCAGCATATCAGCTAACCAGTGAAAGTGATGTACAATTTAACGTATGTAACACAATGATAGCCCAGGCTGGGTGAGAGGGCAAATGTTTGGCAGATGCAGTATAATGTGGATAAATGTGAGGTTATCCATTTTGGTGGCAAAAACAGGAAAGCAGACTATTATCTAAATGGCGGCCGACTAGGAAAAGGGGAGATGCAGCGAGACCTGGGTGTCATGGTACACCAGTCATTGAAAGTAGGCATGCAGGTGCAGCAGGCAGTAAAGAAAGCGAATGGTTTGTTAGCTTTTATGCAAAAGGATTTGAGTATAGGAGCAGGGAGGTTCTACTGCAGTTGTACAGGGTCTTGGTGAGACCACACCTGGAGTATTGCGTACAGTTTTGGTCTCCAAATCTGAGGAAGGACATTATTGCCATAGAGGGAGTGCAGAGAAGGTTCACCAGACTGATTCCTGGGATGTCAGGACTGTCTTATGAAGAAAGACTGGATACACTTGGTTTATACTCTCTAGAATTTAGGAGATTGAGAGGGGATCTTATAGAAACTTACAAAATTCTTAAGGGGTTGGACAGACTAGATGCAGGAAGATTGCTCCCGATGTTGGGGAAGTCCAGGACAAGGGGTCACAGCTTAAGGATAAGGGGGAAATCCTTTAAAACCGAGATGAGAAGAACCTTTTTCACACAGAGAGTGGTGAATCTCTGGAACTCTCTGCCGCAGAGGGTAGTCGAGGCCAGTTCATTGGCTATATTTAAGAGGGAGTTAGATGTGGCCCTTGTGGCTAAGGGGGTCAGAGGGTATGGAGAGAAGGCAGGTACGGGATACTGAGTTGGATGATCAGCCATGATCATATTGAATGGCGGTGCAGGCTCGAAGGGCCGAATGGCCTACTCCTGCACCTAATTTCTATGTTTCTATGTTTCTATTATTTTCCAACGATCAATAGATTTACGATCAGTTCCTGTGGATTGGAGGATAGCTAATGCTATCCCACTTTTCAAGAAAGGAGCGAGAGAGAAAATGGGGAATTACAGACCAGTTAGCCTGACTTTGGTGGTGTGAAAGATGCTGGAGTCAATTATTAAAGATGTAATAATGGGGCATTTGGATAGCAGTAAAAGCATTAGTCCAAGTCAACATGGATTTATGATTTTACAATGCATTTAAGCCTCTCCCATTTTTATGAGATGAATTCCTGGAATATGCAGGAAGTTTATTGTAACCTAGTGCTACTTGCCTGAACAATGGATGATATATCACTTAAATGCAATTGTTTTCAGTTGTGTGGAGAGACCTGTATATTGAAAATGTGTTTTGCCTCTAATATGTCAATTTACCTTAAATGTAGAAG
>NW_026575523.1:0-43937 GCF_028641065.1 Leucoraja erinaceus
GCGAATGACACGAAGGATATGGGGGCAGTGTTAGGTGTTGAGGAGGATGCTAGGAGGGGCGGAAGTTTAACTTGCAATAGATTGGGTGAGTGGTCAAATGCATGGCAGATGTAGTATAATGTGGATAAATGTGAGGTTATCCACTTTGGTGGCAAAAACAGGAAAGGTAGACTATTATCTGAATGGTGGCCGATTAGGAAAAGGGGAGATGCAGCGAGACCTGGGTGTCATGGTACACCAGTCATTGAAAGTAGGCATGCAGGTGCAGCAGGCAGCGAAGAAAGCGAATGGTATGTTAGCATTCATAGCAAAGGGATTTGATTATAGGAGCAGGAAGGTTCTACTGCAATTGTACAGTGTCTTGGTGAGACCACACCTGGAAGTATTGCGTACAGTTTTTGGTTGTCCTAATCTGAGGAAAGACATTCTTACCACAGAGTGAGTACAGAGAAGGTTCGCCAGACTGATTCCTGGGATGTCATGTCTTTCATATGAAGAAAGATTGGGTAGACTCGGCTTGTACTCGCTAGAATTTAGAAGATTGAGAGGGGATCTTATAGAAACTTACAAAATTCTTAAGGGGTTGGACTGGCGAGATGCAGGAAGATTGTTCCCGCTGTTGGGGAAGTCCGGAACAAGGGGTCACAGTTTAAGGATAAGGGGGAAATCATTTCGGACCGAGATGAGGAAAACATTTTTCACACTGAGAGTGGTGAATCTCTGGAATTCTCTGCCACAGAAGGTAGTTGAGGCCAGTTCATTGGCTATATTTAAGAGAGAGTTAGATGTGGCCCTTGTGGCTAAAGGGATCAGGGGGTATGGAGAGAAGGCATGTAGAGGATACTGAGTTGGAAGATCAGCCATGATCATAATGAATGGCGGAGCAGGCTCGAAGGCCCGAATGGCCTACTCCTGCACGTATTTTCCATGTTTCTATATAAAAGGCTCCCCCCTAATCCTTAAACTGTGACCCCTTGTTCTGAACTTCACCGACATCGGGAACAATCTTTCTGCATCTAGCCTGTCCAAACCTTTAATAATGTTTTAAGTTTCTATAAGATCCCTCTTCAATTTTCTAAATTCTAGCGAGGACAAGCCGAGTCCATCAAGTCTTTCTTCATATGAAAGTCCTGACATCACAGGAATCAGTTTGATAAACCTTCTCTGTACTTCCTCTATGGCAATAATGTCCTTCTTCAGATTAGCAGACCAAAACTGTACTCATTACTGCAGGCGTGGTCTCACCAAGACCCTGTAGAACTGCAGTATAACCTCCCTGCTCCTATACTCAAATCATCACAGTGAGGAATGTAGAGAAGTCACTGTGGTGGATGTTTATAATAAAATGTATTTTGTGCGTTCCATTGCTTTTTATTTGAATGACTGACTTACGGCAAATTAGAACAAATGGTATTTGGGTAGGACTTTAAGAATTTTTTCAACAATCTACCTCACCCTATCCCTTGGTCTTCTTGAAGCTTTGCAATTCATCTTTGAACACTGAACCCTCCACCCCCCGAATTCCCACACCTATCTCCTCCCTTGCCCGTCCCTTTGTCTCTCTTTACCTGTCCCTCGCCTCCCCCCTCTACATTTGCTCCACCACCCCCCTCTGAACCCTCCCCCTGCATCCCTCCACCCCCCCCCCCCCCCCCCCCCCCCCCCCCCCCACCCCCCCCCCCCCCCCCCCCCCCACCTGATGTTTGTCAGTTTCGCACTGACATGACCGCCCCATGCTATTCATTATTGTCGCAATCAATCTTCTGCTGCCAGGGTGAAAATGTCCTCAGGATTTTCCAAAGTCAAGCGGATAGACTTCCAAATGGATTATGTTTTCAAATACATTTAATTTTGGGAGTATAATGATGTCTTATTAAACTTTATTTCCAAATCTAACGTTGCTCTGTTGCATAAATATGGCATTTCTTTAAACATTTTAATCTAAAGTAATATCGTCTACTCCTCTCCTTCCTCCTCTGCTCTTGCAAGGTCGGTGGAATCCAGGGCCACCTCTTGGTAGTCCTTCTCCAGCGACGCCATGTCCTCCCGCGCGTCCTGGAACTCCCCTTCCTCCAGCCCCTCTCCCACGTACCAGTGAACAAAGGCCCGCTTGGCGTACATCTTGTCGAACTTCAGGTCCAGGCGGGTCCAGGCCATGGCGATGGCGGTGGTGTTGCTCAGCATGCAGAGGGCGCGTTGTACCTTGGCCAGGTCGCCCCCCGGCACCACCGTCGGGGGCTGGTAGTTGATGCCCACCTGCGGGGGTTGGAAAGTGCACACATTGGATATCAATTCCTGGACCACTGTCAACATGCGAGCTCCTCCCATCCCCTTCACCCTGTAAACCCCGTGTTCTGGGTGCATTGCAGAGCCTCTGTTCCACGGGCGATAGCGCTGCAAAGGGGAACGTGTGAGGTAAGAGATGAACCCAATTCTTTACTTCTTCCCCTATCAGGTGCTCAATATTGCCTTGATATTTTTTACTGGTAGAAAGAGGTACTTCGCCCACCGTCTACAAGCACACGAATTCCTTTAAATCCGCCCACTCTCCTCCATCCCTTGCGCCCGCATCAGGATAGGATGTCTCCTGCAAATGTTACGATCGGGTTAAAACATTCCCATGGGATGACTTCAGTGGGTTGGGGTGTTGAGTAGGGAGAGCACAGTGTGGAGAATGGGAGAGGTCCTTGTACAATTATTGTCGATGAATATATTGATATCTATCCAACATATCTAGCTGTGCCGTTCAACTGAGCCGTTGGACAAACATAGCCAATGCCCTTCCACCACCGACTACACACGATTTTGTCTCAAACCCTTCACTTACCTTGAACCCGGTCGGGCACCAGTCCACGAACTGGATGCTGCGCTTACTTTTGATGGTGGCGATGGCGGCGTTGACGTCCTTGGGAACCACATCCCCACGGTACAACATGCAACACGCCATGTACTTGCCCTGGCGGGGGTCGCACTTCACCATCTGGTTGGCCGGTTCGAAGCAGGCGTTGGTGATTTCGGGGACCGACAATTGCTCGTGGTACGCCTTCTCGGCCGAGATCAGGGGCGCGTAGGTGGCGAGCGGGAAGTGGATGCGCGGGTAGGGGACCAGGTTGGTTTGGAACTCAGTAAGGTCCACGTTCAGGGCGCCGTCGAAGCGCAGCGAGGCGGTAATAGACGACACGATCTGCGCGATCAGGCGGTTGAGGTTGGTGTAGGTGGGGCGCTCGATGTCCAGGTTCCGCCGACACACGTCGTAAATGGCCTCGTTGTCCACCATGAAGGCGCAGTCGGAGTGCTCCAGGGTGCAGTGGGTGACCAGCACCGAGTTGTAGGGCTCGACCACGGCGGTGGAGATCTGCGGCGCCGGGTAGACGGCAAACTCCAGCTTGGATTTCTTACCGTAGTCGACGGAAAGTCTCTCCATGAGGAGGGAGGTGAAGCCCGAGCCGGTGCCGCCACCGAAACTGTGGAAGATGAGGAACCCCTGCAGTCCGGTGCACTGGTCGGCCTTGGGTAGTAGGAAAACGGAAATCATGAATAGAATACCAGATGTGACATTAATGATACACGCCACCAAACTGCCTCTGAGTTTGAGCTCATGAAGATAGGACTGGAATGATCCAGCAACATTGTCTATTTATAGTCCATCCCAACATTTAAATGCTGATCTAGTCGGCAGTCTGGACTCGGAGGATTTGGCTGCATTGGGTCGGTATACATGACAACTCTTCCCATCCACATTAGTAAACAGAGAAACATAGAGACATAAATAATAGGTGCAGGAGGAGGTCATTCGGCCCTTAGAGCCAGCACTGCCATTCATTGTGATCATGGCTGATCATCCCCTATCAATAACCCTTGCCTGCCTGCTCCCCATATCCCTTGATTCCACTAGCCCCTCGAGTTCTATCTAAATCTGTGGCAGGGAATTCCATAAATTCACAACTCTCCGGGTGAAAACGTTTGTTTCTCACCTCAGTCTTAAATGACCTCCCATTTATTCTATGACTGTGGCCCCTGGTTCTTGACTCACCCAACATTGGGAGCATTTTTTCCTGCATCTAGCTTGTCCAGTCGTTTTGTAATTTTATATGTTTCTCTCAGAACCCCCTCATCCTTCTAAACTCCAGTGAATTTCTGTCCAAATCATTCGAAATTCGGTAAGCTATTCGGCCTCCGCCGTGTTACAGCAAGGGACACCAGCTTTAAATTTGAGTTGACTTGACAAAAAATGTATATGCGGTATTCGTAGTATTCTGTGCTGTTCCGGTTGCTCCATTTCAGGACGGAAGATGAGGGCGCAGATGAGTTTCGCCAGAATTATGCCCGGATTTGAGAACTTTAGCTATGCAGACAGATTGGACACGTGTGGAAATTGTTTTTGTTCCCAGAGACCTGCTAGATATTTATTTAAATAATATGTAATATAAAGTAATTGATAGACATGGAATTATACTGTATGGAAACAGAATTACGGGATTTATACAGTGAGGTTGGCCAATTCTGGATAGTTTATTTCGGAGACTTGATAGATATTTATGCAAATACTATATATGTACTTGGGGCGTTTATTGAGATCCCCTTTAACGATGTCTGGAAATGTCACAGTAGGCTGGACATTGCTTTAATGTGCGGTAAGTGCACAGTGCACGCAGTTCTCAGATGACGCTTGGGACAGGAACACACTATCGGAGGTTCGGTGGTAATACAATAATGCTGGGAAGTTCTATTGCAAGTCCACCTACCACCTTCCGGATGCGATCCAGCACCAGGTCCACGATCTCCTTGCCGACCGAGCAGTGTCCCCGGGCGTAGTTATTGGCCGCGTCCTCCTTTCCCGTGATGAGCTGCTCGGGGTGGAAGAGCTGCCGGTATGTGCCGGTCCGCACCTCATCTGCAGGGGAGAGAGCAGGGAACAGAGAATTAACCAGCGCCACAAACGCCCCTTCCTTGCACTACGCGTGGACGTGTTGAGACATTCCCGGACATATGAGCCCAAGACTGCCATTTCAAATTACCGATCACCGTGGGCTCCAAGTCGACGAACACTGCCCGCGGGACGTGCTTGCCCGCCCCCGTTTCGTTGAAGAAAGTGTTGAAGGAGTCGTCGCCGGCCCCGATGGTCTTGTCGTCCGGCATCTGTCCATCCGGCTGAATCCCGTGCTCCAGGCAATAAAGCTCCCAGCAAGCGTTGCCAATCTGGCACCCGGCCTGGCCGACGTGAACTGAAATACACTCGCGCTGGAGAGGGGAGGCAAACACGTGATTAGTACCGGAAGTTGATAAATTGCCTTAGTGTTGTGTTGAGCGACGATGGGAGTGGGGTGGGGCTTAAAATCATCGGGTTAATGTCAGGCGCGTCCCATCCTCACGCTCCTTCCAACCATGGAAATGCAACCACCCCGCCCCCACACCTGAACCCGTCCCCACCAATCTGTGTGCACATCCCGGTTTTAACTGGGACTCCCAGCTACTACTGCATTCGCTGAGCACCGCTCCCCTTTCCCTGAATGGAGCACGCCGCCCACAGTGGGCTCCCTTCGACCAATCAGCCGCCTGTCTCCATGGAACGCGGCAGTCCTCAGAGTTCTATCACGTCACCTACCATAATGTCCGGTGAACACCGCAGCCCTCGACAATGACAGGCTGACGCCGCCGGTCGCGCTATTTATACCCCGTCATTATGAGGGAGGCCCGTCGTCTGATTGGTCGGCCGGGAGAATGGTTGCTAGGTGCCATATAAACAACGTCAGAGGCGGACGGGCACCGATTGGCCGCTTGGAGTAAAGGGCGTGGTCAAATGTTGTCCGCAATAGATAATGGGCAATGTTGTGTCACACGGTCACGTCACTGGGTCAGATTCCCAAGCACAGGGACCCCCTACATGTCCCCTAGATACAAATATGCACCCATCAGGTCATGCAAACTGCCCGACAATCGTAGGACTATAAGTAGGGGCAGGAATAGAAACATAGGAACAGATAAAATAGGTGCAGGAGTAGGCCAGTCGGCCCTTCGAGGATGTACCGCCATTCAATAGGACAATGGCTGACCATCCAACTCAGTATCCTGTACCTGCTTTCTCTCCATACCCTCTGATCCCTTTAGCCACAAGAGCCACATCGAACTCCCTCTTCTGTATAGCCAATGAACTGGCCTCAACTACATTCTGTGGCAGAGATTTCCGCAGATTCACCACTCTCTGTGTGAACAAATTCTCATCTCGGTCCTAAAAGACTTCCCCCTTATCTTTAAACTGTGACCCCTTGTTCTAGACACTCCCAACATCGGGAACAATCTTCCTGCATCTAGTCTGTACAACCCCTTAAGAATGTTGTGAGTTTCTACAAGATCCCCCCTCAATCTTCTAAATTATAGTACAAGCCGAGTCTATCCAATCTTTCTTCATATCAAAGTCTTGCCATCACAGGAATCAGTCTGGTGAACCTTCGCTGTATGATCAGCCATGATCATATTGAATGGCGGTGCAAGCTCGAGGGGCCGAATGGCCTATTCGTGCACCTATTTTGTATGTTTCTATGTTTCCATGTTTCAAAGGACGAGCCCTGGCAAAGCGATCGCCCCCTCCAAGATGTTAAAGTCCGTCGGCAGCCAAAGGGCGGCTCCTCCTGGTGGTCCCCTCGCTGAATCAGACCCCAAGCACAGGGCCCCCAAACATGTCCCCTGGAATCAAATCCAACGCTCATCAGATGACGCAAACCGCCATGTAATCGGGAGGGATATAAGTTGGGGCGGGCATACACATTTAGGCCCCTCGGCAATGTCCTCCATTACCAATTTCCGCCTTCCACCCCGCGGCCAATCTCCTGTCCTATCTCAACACCCCCTGAATTCTAGTTTGAATGCACTTCGCTACACTGGGCTGGGTTCACCGCCAACTGTTTGAAAACATGTTTGATCGACGGTGTCCAAATTAGCTGCTAAACTATCACCAGGGGCGCCGCACGGTTGGCAGCCTCGCCAACAGTCTGTTTGATTTTTTCTTCTCTTTCTGTCATTTTTAGTGTTTTTTTAAAGTTTATTTTTAAGTTATCTGGTTTTTTTATGTGAGGGAAGGGGGTGGGGGTCGGATATTTTTTCCCCCAAATTATTATGCTGCCGGGGATGCGATTGTTTTCCGGGTCGTATCTCCAGTCACTCTGCGGCTTAACATCATGGAGCTGGAGGCATCGTTCGGGACTGACTTTGAGCCCCACCGCGGGGCGTGGACTTACGATCAGAGCCGATCTGTCGTCAAAGACCGCTCCAACATCGGGCCTGCGGACATTACCATATTGAGCTCGCAGTCTCGGGTAGAGTCCGTAGACGACGGGAGCTCAAACGACGCAGAAGGTTCGACAAGGCCCGACCAGGGGTCCGATCGCTCTGCGCGGGAAGTTGAGATTCCCCCCGATGCAGGAGCTGATCGGCGCGGCGCGAAACGTCCGAACGCCGCCGGCTGCGGGAGTAAGATCGCCCCGTCAATGGAAGGCTCGAGGCCCCCGACCGCGGAGAACAAAGAAGGGAAGATATTGTACTTTTTTCCCGCCTTTCATAGAAACATAGAAAATAGGTGTATAAGTAGGTAATTCGGCCCTGCACCGCCATTCATTATGATCATGGCTGATTATCCAACTCAGTATCCTGTACTTGCCTTCTCTCCATAACCCCTGATCCCTTTAGCCACAAGGGCCACATCTAACTCCCTCTTAAATATAGCCAATGAACTGGCATCGACAATAATCTGTGGCAGAGAATTCCACAGCTTCACCGCTCTGTGTGAAAATGTGTTTCTCATCTCGGTCCTAAAAGACTTCCCCCTTATCATTAACTGTGACCCGTTGTTCTGGACTTCCGCAACATCGGGAACAATCTTTCTGCATCTAGCCTGTCCAAACCAATAAAAATCGTCTACGTTTCTATAAGATCCCCCTTCAATCTTCTAAATTCTTGCGAGTACAATCCGAGTCTATCAAGTCTTTCTTCATATGAAAGTCCTGACATCCCAGGAATCAGTCTGGTGAACCTTCTCTATACTTCGTCTATGGCAAGAATGTCCTTCCTCAGATTAGGAGACCAAAACTGTACTAGCTTGTAATCGCTAGAATTTAGAATATTGAGAGGGGATCTTATAGAAACTTACAACTTTCTTAAGGAGTTCGACAGGCTAGATGCAGGAAGATTGTTCCCGCTGTGGGGGAAATCCAGAACAAATGGTCAAAGTGTAAGTATAAGGGGGAAATCTGTTCGGACCGAGATGAGGAAAATATTTTTCACACAGAGAGTGGTGAATCTCTGGAATTCTCTGCCCCAGAAGGTAGTTGAGGCCAGTTCATTGGCTATCTTTAAGAGGGAGTTAGATGTGGCCCTTGTGGCTAAAGGGATCAGGGGGTATGGAGAGAAGGCAGGTGCAGGATACTGAGTTGGATGATCAGACATGATCATATTGAATGGCGGTGTAGGCTCGAAGGGCCGAATGGCCTAATCCAGCACGTATGTTCTATGTTTTTTATCTATGTTTCTATGTAAAAGACTCCACCCTTATCCTTAAACTGTGACTCCTTGTTCTGGACTTCCCCAACATCGGGAACAATCTTCCTGCATCTAGCCTGTCCAACCCATTAAGATGTTTTGTAAGTTTCTATAAGATCCCCCTTCAATCTTCTAAATTCTAGCGAGTACAATCCGAGTCTACGAAGTCTTTCTTCAGATGAAAATCCTGACATCACAGGAATCAGTCTGATGAACTTTCTCTGTACTTCTTCTATGGCAAGAATGTCCTTCCTCAGATTATGAGACCAAAACTGTACGCTATACTCCAGGCGTGGTCTCACCAAGACCCTGTACAACTGCTGTAAGACCTCCCTGGTCCTATAGTCAAATCATCGCAGTGATGAATGTAGAGGAGTCACTGTGGTTGATGTTTATGTTAAAATGTATTTTGTGCGTCCGATTGCTTTTTATTTTATTGACTGACTTACGGCAAAATTAGAGCACATGGTATTGGGGATAGGTTACTGCCATGGATAGAAAATTGGTTTGCAGTCAGGAATGAATGAGTAGGGATTTAAGGGTTCTTTCAGAATGGCAGGCAATGACTAGTTGGGTACCGCAAGACATGGTGCTGGGACCGCAGCTATGAACAATATACATTAATGATTTAGAGAAGCGATTAAAAGTAAAAAAGTTGGGTGACAGTGTGAACTGTGAAGAGGATACTATGTGGTTGCAGGGTGACATGGACAGGTTCGGTGAGTGGGCAGATGCATGGCAGGTGCAGCTTAATGTGGATAAATGTGAGGTTATCCACTTTGGTGGGGAAACACAGAAATGCAGATTATTATCTAAATTGGATCAAATCGGAAAAGGGGAGTAAAACGAGATCTGGGGTCCTTGTTTATCAGTCACTGAAAGTAAGCAGGCAGTGAAGAAAGGAAATGGCATGTTGGCCTTCATAACACAAGGAGTTGAGTATAGAAGCAAAGTGGTCCTTCTGTCATTGTACAGTGCCCTAGTGAGACCACGCTTGGAGTATTGTGTGTAGTTTTGGTCTCACAAATAGAGAAAGGATATTCTTGCTATAGTTGTTCACCAGGTTAAATCCCGGCGTGGCGAGATTGTCATATGTCAATAGAATGGAGCTGGCTAAGGCGCGTAAACTATGGAATTTATACGATTTAGAGGGGAAACATATATCATTATTAAGGGCTAAGACACGCTAGAGGCAGGAAACATGTTTCCGATGATTGTGGAGTCCAGAACCAGGGGCCTGGCGGGGAGATTTGCAAAGGCTACTGGGGAGACTTTAAACTAGTATGGTTAGGGGGAGGGACACAAATTGGGAAAGCTAGCAGTCGTATGTGAGGCAGGAGGCAGCGAATGGTAGCACTCTGACCCAAAATGTAGGGGGGAGAGAAGAAAAAGACAATAAACAGAGAATAAGAGAGGGTGGGTTTCTTAAATGTGTATATGTTAATGCTAGGAACATTGTAAGAAAGGTGGATGAACTTAGAGCCTGGATTGACACCTGGAGGTATGATGTTGTGGCAATCAGTGAAACATGGTTGCAGGAGGGCTGTGATTGGAAACTAAATATTCCAGGATTTCGTTGCTTCAGGTGCGATAGAATTGGAGGGGCAAGAGGTGGAGATGTTGCATTGCTTATCAGGGAAGATATTACAGCTGGTGGTACAGGCATAATAACCATATAACCATATAACAATTACAGCACGGAAACAGGCCATCTCGACCCTTTTAGTCCGTGCCGAAAACGTATTCTCTCCTAGTCCCATACACCTGCGCTCAGACCATAACCCTCCATTCGTTTCTCGTCCATATAACTATCCAATTTATTTTTAAATGATAAAAACGAACCTGCCTCCACCACCTTCACTGGAAGCTCATTCCACACAGCCACCACTCTCTACGTAAAGACGTCCCCCCTCATGTTACCCCTATACTTCTGTCCCTTAATTCTCAACTCAACCCCGTGTTTGCATCTTCCCTCCTCTCAGTGGGAAAAGCTTATCGACGTCAACTCTCTCTATCCCTCTCATCATTTTAAAGACCTCTATCAAGTCCCCCCTTAACCTTCAGCGCTCCAAAGAATAAAGCCCTAACTTGTTCAACCTTTCTCTGTATCTTATTTCCTGAAACCCAGGCAACATTCTAGTAAATCTTCTCTGTACTCTCTCTATTTTGTTGACATCCTTCCTATAATTAGGCAACCAAAATTGTACCCCGTACTCCAGAATTGGCCTCACCAATGCCTTGTACAATTTTAACATTACATCCCAACTTCTATACTCAATGCTCAGATTTATAAAGGCCAGCACACCAAAAGCGTTCTTTACCACCCTATCTACATGAGATTCCACTTTCAGGGAACTGTGCACAGTTATTCCCAGATCCCTCTGTTCACCTGCATTCTTCAATTCCCTACCATTTACCATGTACGCCCTATTTTGATTTGGCCTGCCAAGATGTAGCACCTCACACTTATCAGCATTAAACTCCATCTGCCATCTTTCAGTCCATTCTTCCAACTGGCATAAATCTCTCTGTAGAATTTGAAAATCTACTTCATTATCCACAACCCCACCTATCTTAGTATCATCTGCATACTTACTTATCCAATTTACCACACCATCATCCAGATCATTGGTGTACATGACAAACAACAGTGGACCCAACACGGATCCCTGTGGTACCCCACTAGTCACTGGCCTCCAGCCTGAGAAACAGCCATCCACCATTACTCTCTGGCATCTCCCATTCAACCACCGTTGAATCCATCTTGCTACTGCACCATTAATACCCAACCATTGAACCTTCTTATCGAGCCTTCCATGAGGAACCTTGTCAAAGGCCTTACTGAAGTTCATATATACAACATCTACTGCTTTACCCTCATCAATTTCCCGAGTAACCTCTTCAAAGAATTCAAGAAGATTAGTCAAACATGACCTTCCAGGCACAAATCCATGTTGACTGTTCCTAACCAAACCCTGTTTATCCAGATGCTTTATATATATTATCTCTAAGTATCCTTTCCATTAATCTGCCCACCACTGACGTCAAACTAACAGGTCTATAATTGCTAGGTTTATTCTTGACACCCCTTATTATACAATGGAACAACATGCGCAGTACGCCAATCCTCCGGCACTATTCCCATTTCTAATGACATTTGAAATATTTCTGTCATAGCCCCTGCTATTTCTACACTAACTTCCCTCAATGTCCTAGGGAATATCCTGTCAGGACCTGGAGACTTATCCACCTTTATATTTTTCAAACGTGTCAGTACTTCCTCTTCTTTGAATCTCATAGTTTCCATAGCTACTCTACTTGTGTCCCTTACCTCACATAATTCAATATCCTTCTCCTTGGTGAATACCGAAGAAAAGAAATGGTTCAATATCTCCCCCATCTCTTTTGGCTCTGCAGATAGCTGTCCACGCTGACTCTCTAATGGACCAATTTTATCCCTCGTTATCCTTTTGCTATTAATATAGCTGTAGAAACCCTTTGGATTTACTTTCACCTTACTTTTAATACACAAGAAGAATCCCGAGAAACCTGTTACAAGATATCAAGTAAGACAACGAATCATAGAACTGGAAAAAGGCTACAAATAATCAGAAAGCTTTGAAGAAGAAAATCAAGTTCAAAGAGTAGTTGCTGAAATGGGTGAAAAATAAAAATAAATGGAGGAAATGGAGGAATCTATAAAAAAACCTTCGGTAATGAAACAATTTGCTGATATACTACACGAAGAGATTACCAATCTTGATGATAAATTGAGCAAGAATGGATTGCTCATTCTTCTACCTACCATGAGAAAGTCGTTCTCAATTCTAAAGTGTAGTAACTTAATAAGTCCATAAGGTCATATGTGCAGAGTTATACCATTCGGCCCATTAAGCCTATGTCATTCAATCATAACTGATCTATCCCGCCTTCTAACCTAATTCCCATGCCTTCTCACCATAACCCCCGACACTCGTATTATTTAAGAATATATTTATCTTTTTAAGTACCAGCGTTAACAATTAGCGATCTAATGTGCCTTTTCTGCACCACCTTCTATTCAACGCATTCACATTCATGAATGTTGAGGCAATTCAGAACCTGGGAGGGATTGGTGACTGCAGGAATTGTTCATTACATCGTCGATTAAAATTGGGTGTTGTGATGCGGGGAACGATGCCGGTCCTGTTGGCATCCCGCATAGATTGCAGAGATGTTCTATCAGTGGCGCTAGAATTGCGAGGGCAGCCGATATGCATATTGGTCAGAGATCGCAGAAGATCCGCCGCCTATTTCGCATGCAGCCGATAGGTGGCTCTATGTCAGATACGGCGAATATCGGGGGCCGAAATCTGCACCTCGAATATTGTAATACCTTTTGTTTCGCCTAGGACACGACTTTATTAATGAACCGAAACAACGAGGTGACAGGATATTTTACAGCGCTTATCATCTGCTCCCTAAACTTGGACTGGGTGACAGCGTAAATAATAGTGTTCGTGCAGCAGCTAAGATTCTTTAGCAAAGAACCAACTTCGTGAAAAATGTCTTCATAATCGTTATAATCGTTATAAGATTTTACGAACTGATAATAGAAATAATCCACAACGTTAGTTAGCCACAGGAGGATGAAGCTGCCGGATAGTGTGAGAAGCAAAACCATTGACCTCCGCCTGCTCTCCATCTCCGGGTCACTGCCGTTCTCCCCCTTGGATTGCCCCCTGAGTTCTTTACGGACCCGACTGGTTACTACAATGTGGCGGACAGTCAGAGCGTTGAGAAGCAGGATTACACCGAAAGGGAAGATCGGAGTTAAAATTCTGTCGAAACTGTCCAATCCCACCCATGCAGGCTCCGTTAAATAACTTGGTTTAAAGTAACAGAACCACGATACGTTATCGATTATCTGTCCCGCCTGGAATGGGAAGGCGAATGGAACGTTTTTCAGGCAGACCAGAAGCCCGATGGTTGCGAGAACAGTAGCCGCTGTTTGCCGGGTGCAATATTTTGTTTTCAGCTTCTGGCAACAAATAGCGACATAACGGTCGAAGGTGAAAGTGACGGTGAACCAAACGGAACAGTCCGTGGAGACACGGCGTAGCAGACGGCGTAGAATGCACACGGCGGTGAGGTCCAGGAAATTCACCGGGAAGTAGTAAGAGTGGATCTGACGTAATATGACTTCAGCGACAATGACTAGCAGATCCGCTGCTGCCATGGCCACCAGGTAGCGAGTCGTGCAGGTGGAGAGACCACATTTTCCCCGCGATAGGATTACAATCGCTATTAAATTGACTAGAAGGTAAAAATTAAAAAAAAACAAGGCATATGGAGATATCTGAACCCATATATTCCGGCGTTAGACACAAAATGCGGGAGTACCTGAGCGGAACAGGCAGTATTTTGGGGGAGAGAGAATGGGTGTCGTTCCGGTCGGGACCCTTCATCAGACTGATGACAGGTGAGTGGGCAGAACAGTGATAGCATGTAGTCGGAGACAGTAAGACGGGTGGTTGAACGGGGGAGGGAGAGGAGATGGAGAGAGAGGGATAGCGACGTACATTCCGGTTCCAGAGAGAGGCTCCTTTTTCTGATCTGAAAAATAATTGCAGAGTTGGTTGCCACCTGACGGGCGGCGCCATCAATGAGATTATAAAAGGGGCTACACATACCCAGCATCTAGACTGTAGAACCTAGTAAGGAACAGCGCAGAAAATTCCTTGCGGCGACAATGTGTGTATGTATCTCATCTACATACAGGTCTTACATAGCTAAACATTCCTTGATAGAATGGAACAGCGAAGCTCCTTGAAGTTGTTTAAACGCCACTTACATATCACCTTACAAACCAATCATGGCAGAGCGTTCTATAAAACAACAGTCACTGTGCAAAAATGCTTTTCAACGTTGCCTCGTTCATCTTAAAGTAGGAATGTTACAACATTTTGAGATGTTAAAAATCAAGTCTGCAATTTATCCCTTCAGATAAAGCATAAAGGGACGTTTAATTTGGCAATTAATTCACTTTCATATCTTCAGTGTTAAAAAAAAGTTATGGCCATTTTCATACTCTGAAATTAGCATCTTGTTCCCTATTACTTTTCCATTGACTTAACGCAACAGCTGTGATCGACAGTCAAAAGCCCATAATGTTCTTAATAATTAAGAGAACTGAATGAAATTGCCAGTTATTATAGATGCAGCATTCTGAAGCAAATATAAAATAATCTTACTTCGATGACCTGAAATTAAAACATATAATTAGTTAGTTACCTAATTGTAGCTAATTACAAAATTCAATGACTAGATCTAAACATCTATCCATTTCTTAAGAAAAGGTTAACATTTTTAAATAGCCTAAGTGTCCAAATAACATTCACACAATAATTCACAATATAACATGATTTTTAAATCTCGTTATCATTAATTTATAGGCCAGATTGAATGAATTTATTGTTTAATTCGCGTAAATTAATGGGCATTTGTATCATCTTGCGAGTGAGATTTTGTGGAACGCGATCGTATGGAACGTATGGTGCGGTGAATTTAAACCCCATATCGGCAAGAAAAACACTGCCGGTTCTTATGGGATCCACAATCACATATTTGCCAATGGAATTTGGTATAAAGTAATACTAAGAAGCAAGTGTTTATGTAAAGTAGATGACTTATCTTATGTTTTCCCCCCTACGTGAGATCCGTCCCGTTGTCGGCGTTGACGGCGTTAGAAACATATTTTTAATTTACTCTAACGATTAAATTGTCCAGCGACTTTTTTTAAACTTCCGAGAACGGATATCGGAGCGATTTTTCTGCTGCAGCTTAGCAGCCTCAGAAAGTTCGACTCCGACAGGCAGGAGGAAACGGCATTTTCCCGCAGCCTCCCCTCCCTCTCAAAAGGCGCCAAAGTCGCGCACACAGCCAGTGGCAGAACTGCAGCGCCGCTGACGTTAACGTTTGTAACATACCTACTTAACGCAATGTCTACACCTTAATCAATGTGTACATTATCCATGCCTCTCACAATGTTGCATCTTGTTCCACAGAAAAAACAACCCAATACAATCCATGACTAAATGCTGCTACCCTCCCGTAACACAGGCGCGCTCCCATTTGTCCCACAACAGTCAGCCGTAATTATCCACTTCTCCTATCTCCTGTGTCTCATTTGCATTTCATCACGTCTTTCTGTCCCTCTGTCACCTTCGTACTTTTCCTTTAAATGTAGACACTCTCATGTTAATTGTGCCGTCGAGTTGTTGACATTTCAACCTTGCGGTAAGACTTATGCCTATCAACTTTATCTGTGCGTGTCATCAATGCATGTACTTCCGTCATGTCTCTCCTCGGCCCCCGTCACTTCCGACAGAACAATACATTCTATTTGTCCAATTTCTCGTGACAGAGATTGCCATCTATCGGATAGTGTTTTGATAAACCGCCTCTGCACCGTCTCCATTCTCCACCTCCTTCCTATATGAGGGAGACCAAAACTGTATGAAATACTCCAACGTTAGAAGATGTTCTATTATCAGTAAGTTCTGCAAAATGTAGATTCGTTTTACGATCGCATTTCACAAAAGTGAACAAAGATAAATATAAAATATATGAATTGAATTAGGCTGCCGAAGTTCCAAATGGTTTAAGCAGCTGACAGCAGCTAAAACGCCGGAGCCACGAACATCAAAGAATAATGTGTTTACTAATCCATTTTTCAGTCAGGAAACGCTTACGCTGGGGGATCCGATAAGCTGCAAACAGGGACCCTTAACAACAGTGATACTCAGTGCGGGCTTGCTGTCGAACGAGGCAAGACAGGTAGATAGAGTCGCAAAGAAGGCATATGATGCGCTGCCTGCAGCGGTTGGCGCATTGAGTATGAGTCAGGCGATTATGCTGCCGCCTTATAGGACATGTGTTTGGTTGCGTTAAAGTATTGTGTTAATTTGTCAAATTTGGGGAGCGTGCAGAGGTGGATAACCAGAATGTTCCTTTATTAGAGGATACGAGCTATAAATGAGTTTGGCCCTACTTGGAATATTGTCTCTGGAACGTCAGAGTTTGAGAGTGAGACCCAACAGAATAATTTACAATTGTGAGGCATCAATACGATAGACAATCAGAACCTATTTCACTGGATGGATATCTCAAAATCTACTGTGCATAACTCATTCGTGAGGGTAGTAACATTTAAATGACCTGTTGGGGAGTGGGCATGCTCTTTACACCGAGAATACTGGATGTCTCGTACACGCTGTCAGGGGTGGTGCTGAAGGCAGAAACGACAAGCGCATTAAGAAACGTTTAGTGGAGCAAGTGAACTAACAGGACATGGAGGTATGTACTGTAGATCACATGGTGGGGGATCAGATCAATTTATCCGGTTCACGGACATTTTGGATCCAAGGGAATCCATCTTTGCTGTAGAGTTACATCTTTTAAACAGTAGTGGACATTTAAGAAATGTCGCCGTAAGAATCGGGAGGCCGACAGTGCATCTTGTAAACCGTTCATTCAAGAACAATAAGGCAGATTATTATCTGAATGGTGTCAGGTGGAGTTAAAGCGGAGGTGCAACGTTACCCGAGTATTATTGTACATTTAACACTGAAAGTAATCATACAGGCACAGCAGGCAGTGAGGAGAGCAAATGGCACTTTGGCCTTAATATCGAGAGGATTTGAGTATTGTAGCAAGGATGTCCTACTGCGGGTACACATGGCCCCGGCGAGACCACAGCTGGAGTAGTATGTGGAGTTTTGGTTTCCTAATTTGCGGAGGGACATTCTTGCTATTGAGAGAATGCAGCGTACGTTCATCGGGTTAATTCCCGGGATTGCGGGACGAACATATGATGAAATAATGGATCGACTGGGTTTCAATTCACTGCAACTTAGAAGGATGAGAGGGTATCATATAGAAACATAACATTCTTAAGTAATTGGAAAGACTAGATGTGTGAAAATGTTCCCGATGTTGAGGGTGCCAGAACTAGTAGTTACATTTTAAGAATGAGGGGTCGGCATTTTCGACTGAAATGAAGGAACACGTTTTCACCCAAAGAGATTTGGATCTGTAGAATTATCTGCCACCGAAGGCAATGGAGACCAAGTCACTGTATGTATTCAAATGAGAGTTAGATATAGTACTTAGGGTTAACGGTATCAAGGGGAATTAAGAAATTAACGATACGGGGAGAAATCTTTAACGGGGTATTGATTTTAGATTATCAGACATGATCATATTGAAAGGCGGTGTGGATCAAATAGCCTATTCCTGCATTGTGTTCGATGTTTCCAGTTTTCTATGTATCTTTGCCTAAAATGAACAACGTCATCCCTTGCAGAGAGCGGGTAAATTTGAAACGTCGCCGTAACTTACCAGGCACTCCAATTACCGCAATGATCGGGTACAATATCTTCTCCACGCTATAATATCGTTCCCGCATTGTCAGTGCCAAACGGAGTGTACACCCTTGTTGCAAGCAAGCGATCGACATTGTGTCGCGCGCATTCACAATGCCAGAGGTTTTGTCCCTGATCAGATCTCGGCAAGGGTAATGAGTTTGCAACATCTTCCAAAAATAGGGACAGTGAAAACAAATTACAGAATTTCCAGAGGGAGTGATATTGCAAAACTGTGCAAAGATACATTGTGAAATTTGCAAAGAAAACAACAAATGACGACAGTCCCCCGCAGTCTCGGCTTTGGCAGATTACTTTTAACTCGTAGATTTCATTGAGAGACTGAAATGAATGAAACATCGGACCACACACCCAAGTGGGAATTATGTGCAGATGGTATACAGATGGATCGAGGGTACTTCATTCCGGTCATTCCCTCTTAGAATCATAATGAGATACAGCCTGGAAACATGCCCTTCGACCCAACTTGCCCACCGGGCCAACATGTCCCAGCGACGCTCGTCCCACCTGCCCGCGTTTGGAACACATATCTACAAACCTGTCCGATTCATGTACCTGTCTAACTCTTTCATAAATGTTGGGAGAGTCCCTGCCCTAATTACCTTTTTGGCAGCTTGTTCGATGCACCCAACACCCTTTGTGTAAAATAGTTAAATTTCAGATTCCTACTAAATATTTACCCTTCGCCTTAAAAATATGTCTTCTGGTCCTCGTATTCCCTACTAAGAGACTTCTGTGGATCTGCCCGATCTATTCCTTACATGATTTTATGCAGCACTATAAGGTAACCCCTCGTCCTTCTGCGCTCCTAGAAATAAAGCCCCAGCCTACTCAATCACCCTATAGCTCAGACCTTCTAGTCCTGGCAACGTGTTCGTAAATCTTCTCTGTACCCTTTCCACCTTGACAACGTCATTCCTATCGCATGGTGCCCAGAACTGAACACAATACTCCAAATGGGATGTTATCAACGTCTGATACACTTACTCTTGTCGTGCAGTAGATAGAAAAGCCAGACCACCAGCGGCCTCTGGTACAGTTGCGGCACTTCTGTTCTCACACTACTGACAGTTCCTCCGCAAAACCAGCGCATAATTCCGATCTTTCAACCTTCCTCATCGTGGCCGGTTTTTTTTGGAAGCGTAAAGATGCAATACTGTGAAATTATATTGTGTTCTCTGAGATTATTCTCGTTACACTATCTCGTGTATTGACTGTAACAGAAGAACATCTGAAGAAGGGTCTCGACCAGAAACGTCACCCAGTCTTTCTCTCCAGAGATACTGCCTGTCCCGCTGATTTATTATAGCAATTTGTGTCTACCTTCTATTTCAACCAGCATCTGCACATTCAACCTACACATTCAATCACGGATGTCTGTCTGTCCGTACTAAACTCATTCACTTGCTTTCCTCCCATAACCTCTGACACTAACCATGAATCTATCTATCTCTGCCTGAAATATATTCACTAACATTGCCTCCACGTCCTTCTGTGGCTAACACATCCACAGATTCACCACCCTCTGACTAAAGTATAACCTCCTCATCTCCTTTCTGCAGGAGCGTCCTTTAATTCTAAGTCTATGACCTCTCGTCCTAGATCTCACACGAGTAGAAACATCCTCTCTACATTCACTCTATCCAAGCCTTTCACTGTTCTATACGTTTCATTGAGGTCTCCTCATCCTTCTAAACTTCACCGGGTACAGGACCAGTGCCGTCAAACGCTCATCATATGTACCCATGGTACCATGATTGTGAGATCAAAGTCTGGGATGGGGTCGTGACCGGGGCCGAAAATGAAGCCGCCGCTGGAACCAAGGATGAACTTGGGTCTGTGGTCAGTGACAGGCCCGGAGATACAATACAATACAATAGAATACAATACCATTTATTGTCATTTGAACCTCAAATGAAGTTCATACGAAATTTGGTTTATGCAGTCATACAACAACAATAAAATATTACCAGCACACAACCAATACAATTCACTCAAACATCCATCACAGTGAATCCCCTCTTCACTATGATGGAAGAGAAAGTCTTGTCTCTCCCCTGCACTCCATTATTCTCCCGATGAACCTGCGGGTATTGATGTTGGAGCCCCCGGCGGGCGATGGCAAATCCCGCGGCCGATAAAGCGGCGCAGGGCGATGTATCGCCAGCTCCGGGTCGCTTTCAACCGCGCAGTTCGCGTGGGGGATTGCCGTTGCGGGAGCTCCGAAAATCGGTCTCCCACTAGGGACCCGCGAGCACCCGATGTCACCGTCCACCGGAGCTGCGGCTGGAGCCTCCGTAGCTCTCCACGGGTCGCTGCCGTGCGCCACCACAGCTCTCCACGTTTCGAAACCGGGCTGCTCAACGATGGTAAGTCCGCAGGCTCCGCGACTGGAGCCTCCAGGTCATTCCGGTTGGAGGCCGCTGCACGGTGCTAGGCCGCAACGACAACGGAGACCCGACAGGGAAAAGGTCGAGTGCCCCATACAGGGAAGAGATTTAAATGTTTCTCCCAACACCCCCACCCGGCCCCCACATACACACAGCTAAAAACCAATATATAAACCACAACAAGCTTTACACCCAACGGGACAAAAAAAAAAAAAGACAGACGGACTGCAGAGGTCGCTGCCGCGAGGCACCGTCATAATTAGATGTAATCGTAGCCTGCACTACAGTCCAGGCGGCGGCTGAGTTGACAGCCAGGGCCGGGCCGAGTACGAGAGCCAGGCCGAGTTCCTTGCCGTGGCGCTGCTCTGCGACCTGGGTAGGTCCTGGGATATGGCATGTGAGTGAGGGGATGAGGGTGAGGGAAATGAGGAGGAGAGAGATGGGTTAGGGGGTGGGGTGGTAGAGGGAATTTGGCGTCGGGGGATGTTGTGAGGCAGGGAGATGGGGAGGCATGGAAGTGAGAGATGCCCCCTCCCTTTCAACCCTCACTCCCAACCTCTCAACCCCCTCCCTCTCTACCGACCTCCATCGCTAGCACTTTTACTTTCCCTCCCTCGCGTTCTCACTCTCCACAGTCCATCCCCTACTCTACCCACTCGCTACCCCCTCCCTCCCCCTCTCTACCACCTCTCCCTCTATAACCCATCCTCGTACCCTCCCTCTTTACCGGCATCTCTGCCCCCCCCCCCCCCCCCCCCCCCTCTGCCCCATCTCCCACTCTAACCCCTCTCACTCTCTACCCCCTCTCTCTCTATGACCCCACCCACTCTGCCACCCCTCCCTCTCAACCACCTCTCACTCTCTGCCCCCTCCCTCACTGGGGATTGAAGAGGGAGGGTGAAGAGCGGGAGGCGGTACTGCTGGGAATGAGGAGAGATGAGCCGCACCTGCGCAGTTAGTCGCTGTGCGTGAGAGGCGTAACATTGCGTTGGGGGTATGGTTGTGATGGGGAAAAGGGTGAGTGGTGCAATATTTCCTCGGTCTAGTTAACTCTAAAATATTACCAGCCACTGAAGTCAGTATAACCGGCCCATAGTTGCCACTTTTGTGCTTCGCACACGTCTTGTTCAGCGGGGTGATTGTAATTTTCCAATTGTCTGGAACCACTCCTGACTCTAGTGATTCTTGAATGATCACTACTGATGCATCCAGCATTTCTAAAATAACCTCTTTCAGAACAATGGTGTTAAATCCATCTTGTTCAGATGACCTACCCACATTCAGACCTTTCACCTTGCCAATCACCTCATATTTAGTAATAGCTACTCCACTATCTTCTGAATCTCGCAGTTCAAGAAAGTTGCTGGTGAAGTCTAATGCAAAATGATGATTCAATTCGTCTGTCATTTTTTAGTCCACATTTCCAATACTCCAGTAACATTTTCCAAAGGTCCAATATCCATACGCCTCTTTCTTACTCTTTATATATGTGGATAATCGTTTGCTATACTCTTTTATATTATTGGCTAGCATTCCTTCATATTGATCTTTCCTACCAACATTGCCTATTTAGTCCATTTCCTTGGTTTTTAAAAGTTCTTAATCCACCAGATTATCATTCATTTTTGCATTATTAGGTGCAATCCCCATTCGTATCATGCTTTCTTTGGCTTCCCTTGTCCGGCACCGTCACCTCACTTTCCCGTTGGAATATGTCCAACGGGAAAGTAGGGGAGGTGCAACTAGACCTGGGTGTCATGGTACACCAGTCATTGAAAGTATACATGCAGGTGCAGCGGGCAGTGAAGAAAGCGAATGGTATGTTAGCATTCATAGAAAAATGATTTGAGTATAGGAGCAGGGAGGTTCTACTACAGTTGTACGGGGTCTTGGTGAGACAACACCTGGAGTATTGCGTACAGTTTTGTTCTCGGAATCTGAGGAAGGACATTATTGCCAGATAGGGAGTGCAGAGAAGGTTCACCAGATTGATTCCTGGGATGTCAGGACTTTCATATGAGGAAAGACTGGATAGACTCGGCTTGTACTCGCTAGAATTTAGGAGATTGAGGGGGGATCTTATAGAAACTTGCACAATTCTTAAGGGGTTGGACAGGCTAGATGCAGGAAGATTATTCCCGATGTTGGGGAAGTCCAGGACAAGTGATCACAGCTTAAGGATCGAGGGGAAATCCTTTAGGACCGTGATGAGAAAAACATTTTTCACACAGAGTGGTGAATCTCTGGAACTCTCTGCCACAGAAGGTAGTTGAGGCCCGTTCATTGGCTATATTTAAGAGGGAGGTAGATGTGGTCCTTGTGGCTAAAGGGATCGGAGAGAAGACAGGTACGGGATACTGAGTTGGATGATCAGCCATGATCATATTGAATGGCGGTGCAGGCTCGAATGGCCGAATGGCCTACTCCTGCACCTGTTTTCTATGTTTTCATGTTTCTATGTTTCTCCTTCGGAGTAAAATGTCCCTTCGTCTTCCAAATTGTTCCCAGAAATTCCTGCCATTGCTGTTCCACCGTCAGTCCTGCTGGGGTGCCCTTCCAATCAACTTCAGCCAGCTCATCCGACATGCATCTGTCGGCACCTTTACTGACAGATATACGGACACATACCGATTTCATCTCTAGCTCTCAAATTGCGTGCTGAATTCTGTCATATTGTGGTCACTGCCTCCTGGCAGTGCCTTTACCTTAAGCTCGCTAATCAAATCCGTTTCATTACATCAGACCAAATCCAGAATTGCCTTGTCCCTGGTAGGCTCAACTACAGGCTGCTCTAAGAGTCAATCTCATAATTATATTCACAATCATAATAGTGATTTATTAGCACGTATGCTTTGCAACACACGAGTTGAGTCGTATGCCATACAGTAATATCAATAACGAGCAATAAGACCCCCACACATTTTTTTAACATGAACATCCAGCACAGCGACTCCCCCACATTCCTCACTTTGATGGAAGATAAGAAAAATGTAATCTTCTTCCCTTCTTTGTTCTGCCGCAAGATAAAAGATTGAAAACGTTTTCTCCCGACTCCCAGCTCCCAGCTCCGATCATCTTTCAGAAACACCTCTGTACCGCCCACAACGTCGTACCTACCCATTTCTAACTGCACGGCAAGTTAATCCACCTTTTTTCCTTGTCCTACGTGCATTCTAAAATAACACCTTTAGTTCGGTCTTCACCACCAGGTCCGTCAGATTGGTCCCGATTTTACGTGACCTTCCACTTTTATCCCTTCTTAAATCGTTCGTTCTATTAATTCTAGCGACTTCAGTATCCTGCACTCACCAGACCTATATATTCATGGTTACATTTCGAATCAGTTGGGAACGTGCGCTGGCTTTGGGGCAGTACTCGTTGTAGATTGAAATGAAGAGGAGGGTTCTCATTAAAATCTACTGAATTACGAAAGGCCTGGAGAGAGTGACTTTTTCTAATAGTGGGAAAGTGAAGAACCAGAGGACACAGCATCTGAATAAAACAACTTATTTGAGAATGCAGATGAGGAGCCAGAGGTGGTGAATCTGTTTAATTATTTGCCATCGACGGCCGTGGAGGCCGAGTAATTGAGTGTTTATCAATAGAATATTACAAAATGCTTGATTCGTAAGGGCGTAAATATGTATGGGGATAATAGAGGAGGATGTCGTTGAGAGAACATAATGTTTAATAGTTAGATTAAACGAGTACTTACCAGTATGAAGTTTGATCTGTATTTTATGAGGAGTTACGGTGAGGGATTAAGTGAAGAACCCAGCAGGTACTGCGCATGCGGCATACTTCGAAGCAGCGGTGTGGAATCACAGAATAGACACAATATTTGAAGTAAGATAGTAAAGATCACGAGACATCAGTTTATTAGTTTGATCTATATAATGAGGGTGGGAGCGGCGGGCACTTAATCCCTCACCGTAACTCCTCATAAAATACAGATCAAACTTCATACTGGTAAGTACTCGTTTAATCTAACTATTTTACTTCGGAGTCACGTGAGTGATTCCGTGAAGACTTCAAAGGTCTGTGATTTCAAACCGTGTAACAGTTTTTATTTCACTCACTGCCGAAGTTTATGAGGGAGGAAGTGTTATCGTAATCAACCAGTGGATCTGCTTTCAAAAGAAACAGAAAGGTATTTGTTAACAATAACAACATAAAAGAGCTCCTCTGAGCTTAAATTAATATTGCAGTTTGTAATATTCTCCTGCAATTAAATCAGGTTTATCAACGGTTTATAATAAAAACAAAATGTTCTGAACGCCGTTCCCTTGACCATTCTGCTGTATTGAAAATGTGGTCAACCGGGATGTCCATTCGTTCAGCCGCTGATACCAATGCTGCCCTAGTGGAATGGGATTAAATGTATTATTATCTATTCCGGCAGCTTTCGGTACCTGTTTGAGCCACCTTGGAGTGGTTTGGCTCGTACCCCGTCTTGGGTTACTGTGGTTGACCCATAGGCTTTCCTCTCCCTCTAAGATTGTGGGTTGTGTCTATATATAGTAGTAGATGGGTCACCACACTCAACCTGGACTCTGGTGGGTAGGCCCGGAATCCCACCAGTGAATTGGGCGTTCCTGGTCCATATAGCCATATAACGACTACAGCACGGAAAACACAGGCGATCTCGACCCTACTAGTTCGTGCCGAACTCATAATCTCGCCTAGTCCCATATACCTGCGAGTTAGATTTTACCAGACCTAAATATGAACGTGATGCGTCTGGGGTAATCACCATGTTATCCAGTCTGGTTTATGGAGTGACCGGACTCTGTGAGCGTGTACGAGAGCCATAAGCATGAGCGTTTTTTAAAAACATAGATTAAGCAAGCTGAGGGATCTGGCTGGTGCCATCTCTGAGACATGTCAATGTCACACCAATATCCCATACATGGGTATATACCTGGGTGTTTTGGGCTTATATTATAGTTGCCCTTCATAAGTTTACCTTCAGTGGATGGGATCCCATGCTCTGCTGACATGCTGTTTTAGATAAGCAGATAAGGCGCTCCATGCTGTATTTACGGCACTGTAACTCACCTTTTAGTCATGGTGTAGATGTTCCAGGAACTCCAATACGTCAGTGGTTGAATAGTTCGTTGTCCCTGCGTCGTGGCAGTATTTTACCCATGTTAGCTTTTAGTGACTGTTCGCAGGGATGCCGACATGGTGGTAATGGTTCCTTTGGATAATCCCAGTCCCTGGTAAGGTCTATTCAAACCCTGCACCCAGGAGTTTGATGTTTCCCTGGCATGGGTGGCTTGTGCCTGATACTGGGTTGAGTCAGCAACCATGGTCCACTAGGGAAATCCATAGGTGACTCGCCCACCGTGTCGTGATGAACTGGGAACCATGGCTGTGTAGGCCGGTCGGGCACGTTCAATATCTCGGAGACAGATCCCTCTGTATTGCGAAGTGCCCGTCTGATGAGGCAGAAGGGAGGAAGGCAAAGCAGAAATTCCCCCTTCCAGCGTATAGGCATCTATCGCTGCTGCCTCTAATCTGGTTCCTAAGTCACATACATGGGTTACTGGTGATTCCGTCTTGTGCAACCAAATTGATATCTGGCTTTCAAACTGCTTAATAAATTTAGCAGATATTTTGGGTTTGACATCTATTCAATGTAATCATAGATTTTACCCCGTGACATGGTGTCTCCCACTGTGTTCTAGCTTCCTAGGACATAGGCAGCTGATAGTTAAAATGTCTTTTGACACACCATTGCCAGATTTGTTTGACCAATTTGTTGCACAATAATGATTATTATGCTCCCCATATGGTTGATATAAGCCACCACCATAGTATTATCAATCCGTAACCACATATGTACGTGCTGCATTTGAAATGCATATGCTTTTTAGCCCAATAGGCGATCACCAATCCCAAGTAGTTGATGCCCGGTATGTGTAGTAACGATGTTTGTGAATTGGTCCATCTGTTACCTGTGCTGGATATGGAGTTTAGTTGCTCCCCAGCCTAAAGTACTGGCATCGGTTTTTAATAACCAGGTTGGGATTGGTGATGATAATAGGGCTGAAAACTATGCCAAATATATGTCTGCCCACCACCTTAATTGTGATATAGCTTCAGTGGGTACATTCATGATTTGATTATAGTGACCCAAGTACCTTGGCAAAGTAACAGTCATATGGACGGAATTATTATTGAAGCCCAGATAATCCTTGGTAGTTAACGCTTCAATTCTGGTTTATCTGGGCGTGGGATAAACCTCAGCTTTAGGGAGCTGTTTCGTAGCTAGAACTGCTGCCACAGCTAATTCCTTTGTTTCCCCTAATATGAGGATATCATCCAATATATGCCATGATTATGCTTGTTTTCTTAATATTTTCATGGCCATTTATAATAGTTTAGGGCTGAGGTTAGACCATAGGGAATGCTATATGCTCCCATGGTTGCCCTAACCGGGATATCCATTATCCAGGTAAAATTTTTTAGGTATCTATAATGATCCTAGTGTATGGGTATAAGATAGTTAGCATCTTCCATATCAATGCTCCCCATAGGTATCCTAGGGAGATCAGATGTCTGGCAGTGACAAGAACCCATCTCCATCTTAAAGTGTATATACTCAACAGATTTATTTAGTGATATTAGATCAATGATGATGCTACATTCACCATCTTTTGTAGTTTTGGTGAATATATTCGATACAAATTCCAATGGCTCATGTTTACTCCCATGATCCGTTTAGTAATGAGCCTTTCTAGTTCAGCTTGACCTTCTCACTTCTCTTTTCTTAGAGGGAGAAAATGCCCTTTGGGCGCATTGCTGAACTGGCGGTAATATGCCCAATTTGAATTCGTTTTTATCCTCTAAGACTGTTGAGTATATTTTAGTTATTTGTGACAGCATCCCATGCTTTATCCACAAGTGTAAATGCCCCCCCACGCAGTTAGTAGAACACCCTTGTTTAGTGTAAACGGGAGGAACCAGACTACCTACCTCCATGTTTGTTGTTTTTTCATGAAGGCGTAGTTTGCTGGTATGCTGGTGCTGTCGGTGGGGCGGCGCATCTTCCCACGGCTCCGCTCTGGGCCCCGTCTAAAAAGAACTTTGGGGGTAAAGTGAAGCGGTCGCCAGGCTTTCACCAGTCCTTGTTTGATTCACTGGTGGATGCCGAGGGGTGCTGCCAGCTGGGTGTTGGATGCGATGTCCTGCTCGTTCCATGGCCTGCCTTCATGAGGCGCACAGGTTTATCTGCCTCTCTTCCCGCAGCAGCGGTTTGCATAGCCCCATATATTTGGGGTTGCGGGCAGGTCTATATGCACCATTGTTCAGTCGAGTATCCCAAATTTGGGAACATCTTAGGCGTCAGCACCCTGGTAGTGCAATGGGATAGTCTCATCCTGGGAGAGTATAATCCGTGGAAAAGGCGAGCAAAGGCGGTAACATCTTGACCCTTCTGTAGAATTCGCTGCTTGTCTGCGAGTCTGCTGACCCAGCTGCCTGCGGATTTGCCTCTGGAAAGGCCTGCTCCTGCAGGACTTTTGTTGGGAAGATGGTCGCGTGGAGGAGCCATGTAGTGGCCCACGACACCCAGTAGCTCTTCCTGATCCTGCTCCCCTGGCATACTGCTGTTCTCGTCCGCCTGCCCAGCGTTTAAGCCAGCCCAGCCCTGGCCTCCTTAGCTAGCCTCAAAAGAGGGAGCAAAAGGGTGTGCTAAATTGGAGGAGGCATAGCTCAAACTCCGCTGTTGCATCAATCCCTTGACAAGGGAGATGGCTAGTGCAATAGCACTGGGGTAGGAGTCAGCTCCCTTGGCATTCAGCCAGTGCCCCTTTTCTCCTGGAGGTGAACTCCATGACCTCCTCTGGCTTGGGGAGACAGACATACTTATTTTGCCTTCTCCAACCTGTTCCAGTTTTGGAGGAAGTTGGCTCCTGTAGAACCTGTAAATTGGGAAGATTTTTCTCTTACCTGTATGTAGAGGCTGCCTGCCGTTTTCCAGGCGGCGTTGTGGCGGTTCCCGGGCGGTGATTCTCCTGGTCAGGAGTCTGCAGGGCTGCTGGTCGGGTTTTTTAAACTTCCCGCCGGTCCGCTGCTGTTACCAAACAGCTGTTCAGCGGACCGGTATTAGCGCAGCTCCTTGCAGCGGTCCGCAGCGTTTGCGGTCCGGGTAGCGCTTTTTCCCCGTCCACTGTCGGCTCCTTCGCTGGAGTCGAAACGGGGGCCGCTCACCATGCCTCACTTTGCTCCCCCTGGAGCAAAAACACAAGGCCCGATTAAGGTAAGTACTTACCTCTCGTTCCTTGGATGCGGGAGCTAGCCCGACTCCCGCTGGCCGCGTTGCACAGCTGTGCGATAATGCCGCATGCGCAGTACCTGCTGGGTTCTTCACGGAATCACTCACGTGACTCCGAAGTAAAACCATGATCGCATGGTGGAGTAGACTGGACGGACCGAAGGGCGTCATTCTCCTCCTATGTTTACTGATCTCATGATCGATGATGAGTGTGGATGGGCTGGAATCTAGACCATAGACTAGAGCAGTACAGGAACCAGCCGTTCCACCCACAATGTCCGGGCCGAACATGATGCCATATTAAATTGGGCACAGCTGCCTGCATATGATCCATATCCTTCAAAACATGCACATCAATCAGACTATCTAAAATAGTCCTAAACGACACTCGTGAATCTGGTTCCACTGGTACCCCTTATAATAATTACTATCTGTGTAACAAAACTCTTCCTTGAACGTTGTCTCTCTCAACTTAAAACTTGCCCTCTAGTCTGGGGAAAAAGTATATGACTGTCTACAGCACGTAATTTGAGGATAGCTGGAATGGTGACATACAGCGACTGTGTCAGCACATGTAGAGAGATATTATTCTTGCAGGGAATTTTGTCAATTATAAGGAAGATCGGTAGTTCATAATATGGTTAACCCTAGATCTCACATACTGAAGAAGCACGATGGGCAAAATGGACACGAATGTAGTCAGAATAGCGAAGCTGAAACATTCTGCTGGAAAGCAGGCTGTCATATCTATTTGGGTATGATTTGTATATCTATTGGTCGTTCTGTCTAGGTTCGTATAGATCGATCGATCCTTTATTGTCATTCTGACCTTTCGGTCTGAACGACATTATGTTGCCTGCAGTCATACACAGAATCAATAATAACAAAACATAATCCGCTCTATCTGTTGCATTCTGGCGATTACAGCTGTTGTTTGTCACTGTGTTTAACAGGCAAGTCTCCCGACGTTTACCGAACGAAGGGACCCCATTTAACGAGTTGAATGAATCCTCCATGCAAAATATTGATATTTATGGTGTCTACGTTAGATATATGACAGTTTCAAAACAACAGGAAACGTGAGATTAAAGTTAACTGGAGAAAGGCAAAGAAGGAAGGTTACAGAGACATTGATTATTGTTTATTTCAGTCCATGCATGACCATTGCGTCATATGGAGATAAAAATGTTCCGTACTAAAGCTTGATGAAGCTGTTTGAGCTTGCTCACACTGCTTCTCGATATGGATCGATAAGGCCTTTTAATAAACCGATTTATTCGACAGTCACCACTGATCTCAGAGCTATTTTAGATTATTTCCGTGTCTCCTTGAGTAAAGTCAGGTATGGGCTACGGGTAGAGTACAACTTTCTCTTCTCTATGATGATCGATTATATTGGCTAGTGAGGAGATAACAAGATCGATCTTTATATATAACTATTGGACGCTTCTCGGCTAAAAAGCAAACATGCCCTGCTGATTTAATGAGTGTAAGGAATGCTCAATTGATTTCTTCCAGGGACGGCGCGTTTCTGCTGCGGAAGGCTGCTCTGCAAGGTCAGAGAATGCTACTTTGGAAGATTAAATCGCATGGCACCCAGGGGAACATGGTGACAGGATAGAATAATGGCTTCGTGGAAGAAAGCAAACTTTGATGGCGGAAGGTTGTTTATCAGACTGAATGCCAATGCCCCAGGTGTGCTGGAGTCAGCGTTTAGGGGTCGCTGCTCAGTTCGCTGCTGTTTGCGCTCCCTGCAACGATTTGGATGATAATAACCATATATAACAATATAACCATATAACAATAACAGCACGGAAACAGGCCATCTCGGCCCTACAAGTCCGTGCCGAAAAAAATGTTTTTTTCCCCTTAGTCCCACCTGCCTGCACTCATACCATAACCCTCCATTCCCTTCTCATCCATATGCCTATCCAATTTATTTTTAAATGATACCAATGAACCTGCCTCCACCACTTCCACTGGGAGCTCATTCCACACCGCTACCACTCTCTGCGTAAAGAAGTTCCCCCTCATATTACCCCTAAACTTCTGTCCCTTAATTCTGAAGTCATGTCCTCTTGTTTGAATCTTCCCTATTCTCAAAGGGAAAAGGTTGTCACATCAACTCTGTCTATCTCTCTCATCATTTTAAAGACCCCTATCAGGTCCCCCCCTTAACCTTCTGCGCTCCAGAGAATAAAGACCTAACTTATTCAACCTATCTCTGTAACTTAGTTGTTGAAACCCAGGCAACATTCTAGTAAATCTCCTCTGTACTCTCTCTATTTTGTTGACATCCTTCCTATAATTGGGCGACCAAAATTGTACACCATACTCCAGATTTGGTCTCACCAATGCCTTGTACAATTTTAACATTACATCCCAGCTTCTCTACTCAATGCTCTGATTTATAAAGGCTAGCATACCAAAAGCTTTCTTTACCACCCTATCTATATGAGATTCCACCTTCAAGGAACTATGCACGGTTATACCCAGATCCCTCTGTTCAACTGTATTCTTCAATTCCCTACCATTTACCATGTACGTCCTATTTTGATTTGTCCTGCCAAGGTGCAGCACCTCACATTTATCAGCATTAAACTCCATCTGCCATCTTTCAGCCCATTTTTCCAAATGGCCTAAATCACTCTGTAGACTTTGGAAATCCTCTTCATTATCCACAGCACCCCCTATCTTGGTATCATCTGCATACTTACTAATCCAATTTACCACACCTTCATCCAGATCATTGATGTACATGACAAACAACAAAGGACCCAACACAGATCCCTGAGGCACCCCACTATAATGTACAAGGCAAGATGAGTACATCTGTAGATGATACGAAGGTGGCTGGTTCTGCACAGTAGTTGTCAATCAAAAATTGTATAAAGGTCTTCATCAGCTGGCTAAGTCGACGGGGGATTGGTTACGGCAACTTAATGCAGATATGTGCGAGGTTTAGCATTTTGGCAAGATAAATCTAGGTAGTATTTTTGTACAGCGCATGACATGGCCCTGGGGGAGTGTTGTAGAGCAGAATAAACTATGAGGACAGGTGCATATTTTCCTGGTAGTGGAGTCAGAGATAGACAGCGTGGTCAAAAGGGTTTCGTTACATCTGGTTTCATCAATCATAGTATTGAGCATAGAAGTTGTGTTATTATATTGTTGTTGTATAATACATTGTTGGAAAATTGTGCTCAGCTTTCTTTACTCTGCCATAGGAAGAGGTGTTGTTGGGCTGGAACGAGTGCAAGGAGGGTTTACCGGGATGTTGGCAGGACTTCGGGGCTTGCGCTATAATGACAGGTTCAACCGGCTAGCACTTTGTTCATTGGGACGCAGGTGCCTCGACAGTGTAGTATAAAGTTGTATAAAATGATGAGTGTGAGTGACAGGGTGAGTGCATGGAGTCGTTTACCAGAATAGTGGAATTAAGATCGAGGGGGCATGAGTTAAAGGTTAGAAAGGGAAATATGCAAAAGGAAACTGGATTCAATTGTTCAGTCGGGTGGGAAGGGTATAGCCAGAGTCGATAAGTCAGGCAGGTTCGATAACATCATTTCAAATACATTTGGGTCTGCGGGTTGATAGGAAACGTTTAGATGGTTTTGGTGCAAACGCGTGCACGTGGATAGACAATGCTACAGTAACTAACCAGGGCAGGCAGCTTCTCTGGAGGGAAGGAAAGGGTGACGTTTCGGGTCGAGACCCTTCTTCAGGCTGACGTCAGCGGAGAGGGATTTACATAGGTAAGGAAGCGTGAAGGTGTGAAAACAGGGGAACGAGAATGGAAATGTAGAATTGTTAGTTTGGAGAAGGCAACAACATTGGCAACAGATATAAACTATCGTCGGAGATAGTAAGACTGGTCGAAGAACTGGGCAGGGGAGGGATGGAGAGAGAGGGATGGCAATTATTACTTGAAGTTAGAGAAGTTAATGTTCGGTCCGCTGGGGTATACACTTCCTAAGCCAAATATGCGGTTCAATTCCTCCAATTGCGCTGGGCCTCACTATGACAATGGAGCGGGCACAGGACAGAACGGCCAGTGCAGGATTGGAAGTGTTTAGCAACCGTGAAATCAGGTAGGTTTAGGCGGACTATGCGGATGTGTTCAAAAATAAAGGATGGCCGAACCTGCGCTTGGTCACGACGACATTTAGTAGTGTTTAGGCGGAATGAGCATTGCGTAACTGGGTTGAATTCAATGTATTGATGCCCACGGCTGTCTGCAATGGAGAATGACACAATATCAAAACACACCGAGATACACAATTTCTCATCATCTGCGCTGGATATCTACATTCTGACACAAGGCGCCTACCGCTACATGCGAATATATGTTCTGACACGTGGAAGTATCCGACCAGTGGAGCACAGTTAAAGGACCTTCGTTGCACAATATCTGTGTCGAACATGATGCCACGTAAAACTAATCGCGTCTCCCTGGTGATGATCTGCATCCTTTAATCCCTCGTATATCCATTAGCCAATCACAATGTCCTTGTAATGTCCTTATGATATATGACTCCACTACCACCGCTGGCAGCGCGCTCCAGGCACATCTCCTGCAAACGTTGCCCTCTCATCTCAAAACGACGCCATCTAGTTCTTGAAACATTCCGACTGTCTATCCTATGCATGCCTCTACTAGGTATCAGTTATGCAAGTGCTGCCAATTACCACCTCATGAACTCCTGAGCAAACAATCCACATTTATCCAAACTCTATTTAAAAATAATAACCTCCAATGCAGACAGCGTTCTGAAAATCCTATTGAGCACCCGCTCAAATACTCCTTATTCCATCGTTAATAGGGTGTCAGGAACCACGCACAATAATCCAAATTCGGCATAACGTATTATAAAGATGCAGAATGGCTTGCTCATTCTTATACTAGTCATAGGAAAATCGTTCTGAATTCTAAAGTGTCGATGTAAAGTCACAAGTTCATAAGCTCATAATGTCACAAATGATAGGTGCAGAATGAGACCATTCGGCCCATCAAGTATATTCCTCCATTCAATCATAGCTGATCTATCTCTCCCTCCTAACCAGATGCCCCTGCCTTCTCCCCTTAACCTCTGGCACTTGTACTAGACAATAATATATCTAACTCTTTCAGCACAAGCGTTAACTCATTTACCACAACACTTCGCCCCAATGGACAATGCAATGTGCCTTTTCTGCATTGCCTTCTATTCAGCGCATTCACATGCATTAATGTTGGGTCGATCCGGAACCTGGGAGGGATTGGTGACTGCGAGAATTCTTCATTAAAATTACGTGTTGTGACGCAGTGTACGATGCCGATCCTGCGGATTTCCGGGTTAGACAGCAGAGGTGTTCTATCATGCGATGTGAAGCAGCATATATTGGCCTGTTTCCGTGCTGTAATTGTTATATGGTTATATGGTTATATATATGGATTAGACAGAGATCATATAACCATATAACCATATAACCATATAACAATTACAGCACGGAAACAGGCCATCTCGGCCCTACAAGTCCGTGCCGAACAACTTTTTTCCCCTCAGTCCCACCTGCCTGCACTCATACTATAACCCTCCATTCCCTTCTCATCCATATGCCTATCCAATTTATTTTTAAATGATACCAATGAACCTGCCTCCACCACTTCCACTGGAAGCTCATTCCACACCGTTACCACTCTCTGAGTAAAGAAGTTCCCCCTCATATTACCCCTAAACTTCTGTCCCTTAAATCTGAAGTCATGTCCTCTTGTTTGAATCTTCCCTATTCTCAAAGGGAAAAGCTTGTCCACATCAACTCTGTCTATCCCGGATCGCAGAAGATACTCCGCCTATTGCGCATGCAGCCGATAGGTGGCGCCATGACTGATGCGGCGAATATCCGGGACCGAAAACTGCACCTCGTATATTGTAATCCCTTTTCGTTTCGCTTAGGACACGACTTATTGATTGAACCGAAACAACGAGGTGACAGGATATTTTACAGCGCTTATCATCTGTTCCCTAAACTTGGACTGGGTTACAGCGTAAATAATAGTGTTCGTGCAGCAGCTAAGATTCTTTAACAAAGACCCAACTTCGTGAAAAATGTATTCATAATCGTTGAATTCTAAGCCTGTGATCTGATAATAGAAATAATCTACAACGTTAGTCAGCCACAGGAGGATGAAGCTGCCGGATAGCGTGAGAAGCAAAACCATTGACCTCCGCCTGCTTTCCATCTCCGGGTCACTGCCGTCCTTCCCCTTAGACTGACCCCTCAGTTCTTTACGGACCCGACTGGTTACTACAATGTGGCGGACTGTCAGAGCGTTGAGAAGAAGGATTACAACGAAAGGGTGAGAGGTGTTAAAATCCTGTCAAAGCTGTCCAATCCCACCCATCCAGGCTCCGTGAAAAAACTTGGTTTCAAGTAACAGAACCACGACACGTTATTGATACTCTGTCCTGCTCGATATGTGAACGCGAATGGAATGTTTTTCAGACAGAACAGAACGCCGATCGTCGCGAGAACCGCAGCCGCTGTTTGCCGGGTGCAATATTTTGTTTTCAACTTCGGGCAACAAATAGCGACATAACGGTCGAAGGTGAAAGTGACGGTGAACCAAACGGAACAGTCCGTGGAGACACGGCGTAGCAGACGTCGTAGAATGCACACGGCGGTGAGGTCCAGGAAATTCACCGGGAAGTAGTAAGAGTGGATCTGACGTAATATGACTTCAGCGACAATGACTAGCAGATCCGCTGCTGCCATGGCCACCAGGTAGCGAGTCGTGCAAGTGGACAGACCACATTTCCCCCGCGATAGGATCACGATCGCTATTAAATTGACTAGAAGGTAAAAAGAAAGACAAGACATATGCAGATATCTGAACCCATATATTCCGGCGTTAGACACAAAATGCTGGAATACCGCAGGGAACAGGCAGATACTTGGAGAGAAGGAATGGGTGACGTTCCGGTCGGGACCCTTCTTCAAACTGATGACAGGGGAGAGGGCGGGACAGTGGCAGAATGTAGTCGGAGACAGTAAGACTGGTGGCTGAACTGGGGAGGGGGTGGGGGGGGGGGGGGGGTGGGGGGGGGGAGTGGGAGAGCGAGCGACGTACATTCCGGTTCCAGAGAGAGGATCCTTTTTCTCATCTAGAAAATCAGTGCAGAGTTGGTTGCCACCAGACGGGCGGCGCCATCAATGATATTATAAAAGGGGTTACACATACCCAGCATCTAGATTGCAGAACCTAGAAAGGAACAGCGCAGAAACATTCATTTCGGCGACAATGTGTGTATGTATCTCATCTATCTACAGGTCTTACATATTAGATTAGATTAGATTAGATTAGATTAGATTAGATTAGATTAGATTAGATTAGATTAGATTAGATTAGATTAGATTAGATTAGATTAGATTAGATTAGATTAGATTAGATTAGATTAGATTAGATTAGATTACATTAGATTAGGTTCCTTTATTGTCATTTAGACCTTTCGGTCTAAACGAAATTATGTCGCCTGCTGTCCTACACAAAACCAATAAAAACAAAACACACAATAAACACAAATTAAACATCCACCACAGTGAGTTCACCAAGCACATCCTCACTGTGATGGAGGCAAAGTCTTAGACTGCGTCTCTTCCCTCCTTGTTCTCCCTCTGCGCTGAGGCGATCGATCCAGGCCGGAGATGCCGCCCTCCAGTCCAGCAGACCTCCGTGGTGATGTCGCCGCCGCCGAAAGCCGGAACGCCGTCTCCGCTCCGAGACGGCCCGCCACAGCATCAGCTCCGTGTATCTCACCATCCCTTAATAGAAAGGAACAGCGAAGCTCCTCGAAGTTTTATTAAACGCCACTGTCATATTCGCCTTACAAACCAATCATGGCAGCGTTCTATACAACAACAGTCACTGTGCAAAAATGTGTTTCAAGGTTGCCTCGTTCACCTTAAAGCAATGTCTACAACTTAATCGATGTGTACATTCTCCATGCCTCTCACAATGTCGCATCTTGTTCCACAGATAAACAATCCAAGACTATTCAACGTCCCCTAAATGCTGCCACCCTCCCGTAAGACGGGTACGCTCTCATTTGTCCCACAATCTTGTGTTGGGATGTAATGCTAAAATTGTACAAGGCATTGGTGAGGCCAATTCTGGAGTATGGTGTACAATTTTGGTCGCCCAATTATGGGAAGGATGTCAACAAAATAGAGTGAGTACAGAGGAGATTTACTAGAATGTTGCCTGGGTTTCAGCAACTAAGTTACAGAGAAAGGTTGAACAAGTTGGGGCTTTATTCTTTGGAGCGCAGAAGGTTAAGGGGGGACTTGATAGAGGTTTTTAAAATGATGAGAGGGATAGACAGAGTTGACGTGGAAAAGCTTTTCCCACTGAGAGTAGGGAAGATTCAAACAAGCGGACATGACTTGAGAATTAAGGGACTGAAGTTTAGGGGTAACATGAGGGGGGACTTCTTTACTCAGAGAGTGATGGCTGTGTGGAATGAGCTTCCAGTGAAGGTGGTGGAGGCAGGTTCGTTTTTATAATTTAAAAATAAATTGGATAGTTATATGGACGGGAAGGGAATGGAAGGTTAAGGTCTGAGCGCAGGTATATGGGACTAGGGGGGATTATGTGTTCGGCACGGACTAGAAGGGTCGAGATGGCCTGTTTCCGTGCTGTAATTGTTATATGGTTATATGGTTATAATCTGCCATTTTCCAACAGTTACCCCGTAATTATCCACTTTTCATAATTTTGCTCTCCTATCTCCTGCGTCTCATTTGCATTGTATCACGTCTTTCCCCTCCGTCTGTCCCCTTCGTACTTTTCCTTTAAATGTCGCCACTCTCATCTTAATGTTGTGCCTCCCAGTTGTTGACATTTCAACCTTGGGGTAAAAATTATGTGCCTGTGCCTGTCACCAATGCATGTATTTCCTTCAGGTCTCTCCTCAGCCCCCGTCACTTCCGACGCAACAATACATTGCTGTCGCCTCCCCTTCCTTAACCCTCGAGCTGTCTCCTCCCATCCCCCCGCCCTCGGGCTCCTCCTCCTCCCTTTTTCCTTCCTTCTCACCCCCACCCCCCATCAGTCTTAAAAAGGGTTTCGCCCCGAAACGTCGCCTATTTCCTTCGCTCCATAGATGCTGCTGCACCCGCTGAGTTTCTCCAGCATTTTTGTGTACCTTCGATTCTCCAGCATCTGCAGTTCCTTCTTGAATACATTTTACCTGCCCAATTGCTCATGACAGAAAATACCTTCTATTGGACCGTATATTGATAAACCGGCCCTGCACCATTTCCATTCCCCACCCCCTTCCAATATGCGGGAAACCAAAACTGCATAAAGTAAGTAAGTAAGTAGATTTATTGGCCAAGTATTCACATACAACGAATTTGCCTTGGTGCTCCGCCAACAAGTAACAACATGACATACAGTGACAGTTACGAATGACTCAGGAAACACTGAACATTAATAATAATAAAACATTAATGATAAAACACCATTGATCAAGCATGTGAACCAACAAAATACCAGATCAAAGGGAGGCTACTGGCTTTTGACTGTTGAGTAGAGCAACTACTCGTGGATAAAGACTGTTTTTATGTGGCTGTGGAAGCTTTGACTACCTGGGGTCGCCTTCAAAAGGGAAGTGATTCAAAGAGTCTGTGGTCAGGGTGAGAGGGGTCAGAGATCGTCTTGCCCGCTCGCTTCCTGGCCCTATACGTGTACAGTACACCAATGGAGGGAAGGTTGCAGCCAATAACCTTCTCTGCTGATCGGACAATTCCCTGCAGCCTCCTGATGTCGTGCTTGGTGGCTGAGCCAAACCAGACATGATGGAGAACGTGAGAACAGACTCTACTGTGAGAAGTTAAGAACAGACTCCACAAAGTCATGAAGCCATCGAGTGTCTTCATGGCTGCAGAGGCCAGTGCGACAGGCCTGTAGTCGTTAAGACAAGTAACCCTTGCCTTTTTGGATTCAGGGACATAGTGGAGACTTTGAAGCAGACAGGGGCAGTACATATTCGCAGGGACTGTTTATAAATGTCTGTATAGACCGGTGCCAGCTGTTCAGTACAGAGCTTAAGAGTAACTGGGGAAACAATGTCAGGTCCTGGAGATTTCCGGCTCTTTTTCCCTCTGAAAAGTCTCCCCACATCCTCTATTTTTAACGTTGATATTGGATACGTTATTTTGTGCAGCACAGGTAGGTGTGAAGTGGTGATTGGAGGGGGGTGGGCTTAGAAAGGTCCAGTCTTTGCAGACTGAGGTCAGGCTGTGAATGGGTGTGAAGTGTTGGTTGGGGTGGGAATTGGTCCAGTCTTTTCAGACTAGAGTCTTGCCTTAAGTAGGTGTGAAGTGGTCAATGGGAGGAGACGGAGCAGGGTCCATTCTTTGTAGACTAGGGTCCGGCTGTGTTGGTTGGGGAGGGGGGATGGGGGGGGAGGGGTACCAATGTTACGTTTATGATTTTCAAACCTGCAGTAAAATCATTCAGTTCGTTGGTCAACTGATGATTGTCGAACGAGCGGGGGGGGGGGGGGGGCTCCGCAGTCAAAACACTCCAAAGTTAGACGATGTTCTATTATCAGTCAGTTCTCCAAAATTTGTTTTATGATAGCATTTCATAAAAGTGAACAAAGCTAAATATAAAATATATGAATTGAATTAGGCTGCCAAAGCACCAAAACACGGAGTCACCAACATCAAAGAATAATGTGTTTACTTGTCCGCTTTTCTGTCTGGAAATGCTTACGCTGGGAGATCCGGTGAGCTGCACACAGGGACCCTTAACAACACTGACACTCAATGGGGGCTTGCTGTCCAACGAGGCAAGGCATGTAGATAGAGTCGCAAAGAAGGCATACGATGCGCTGCCTGCAGCAATTGGAGCATTGTGTATGAGTCAAGCGATCGTGTTGCCGCCTTATAGGACATGTGTTTGGTTGCGTTAACGTATTGTGTTCATTTGCCAAATTTGGGGAGCGTGCAGAGGTGGATAACCAGAATGCTCCCTTTAGAGCTATACAATGTGTTTGGCCCTACTTTGAATAGTGGCTCTGGAACGTCAAAGTGTGAGAGTGACACCCAACAGAATAATATACATTTATGAGGCATAAATAGGATAGACAATCAGAACCTATTTCATTGGACGGATATCACAAAGTCTACTGTGCATAGCTTTTACGTGAGGGTAGTAACATTTAAATGTCATGTTGGGGAGTGGGCATGCTCTTTACACCGAGAATACCGGGTGTATCGTACACACTGTCAGGGGTGGTGGTGAAGGCAGAAACGACAAGACCCTTTTAGTGGAGCAAATGAACCAAAAGGACATGGAGGGATACTGTAGATCACATGGTGGGAGATCAGATCAGTTTTTCCGGTTCACGGACATTGTGGATCCAAGGAAATCCATCTTTGCTGTACAGTTCCATCTTTTAAACAGTAGTGGACAGTTAACAAATTTCGCGGTAAGAATCGGGAGGCCGACAGGGCATCATGTAAACCGTTCATTCAAGAACAATGTGCAGATTATTCTCTGAATGTTGTCAGGTGGAGGTAAAGGGGAGGTGCATCGTGGCCCGAATATCATTGTACATTAAACACTGAAAGTAAGCATACAGGCACAGCAGGCAGTGAGGAGAGCAAATGGCGCGTTGGCCTTAATATCGAGAGGATTTGAGTATTGGAGCAAGGAGGTGCTACTGCGGGTACACATGGCCCTGGCGAGACCACAGCTGGTGTATTATGTGGAGTTTCGGTCTCCTAATTTGCGGAAGGACATTCCTGCTATTGAGAGAGTGCAGCGTGCGTTCGTCAGGTTAATCCCGGGATTGCGAGACGAACATAAAATGACAATGGATCCCCCGGGTTTCAATCACCGAAACTTTGAAGGATTTGAGGGGATATCGTATAGAAAACATAACGAAACCTGGATACTTGATCTATAACCGCTAAGCAAGCTTGGTTTATGATATGCAAATGCCTCTAAAAAATGCATCAAACAAAAGAACATAATATCTTAAGTAATTGGATAGGCTAGATGTGGGAAAGCGTTCCCGATGTTGGGGTTGCCAGAACCAGGAGTCACATTTTTGAGAATAAGGGGTCGGCCTTTTGGACTGAGGGAAACAGTTTTCACCCAAAGATATTTGGATCTGTAGTAGAATTATCTGCCACAGAAGGCCATGGAGACCTCTTCTCTGTATGTATTCAAATGAGAGTTAGATATAGTACTTAGGGTTAACGGTAACAAGTGAAGTTAAGAAATTAACGATATGGAGAGAAATTATTTTGGATGATCAGACATAATCATATTGAATGGCGTTGTGGATCAAATAGCCTATTCCTGCATTGTCTTCGATGTTTCCAGTTTTCTATGTATCTTTGCCAAAACTGAACAGCGCCATCCCTTGCAGAAAGTGGGGTAAATTTGAAACGTCGCCGTAACTTACCAGGTACTCCAATTACCGCAATGATCGGGTACCAATATCTTCTCCACGTATAATATCGCTCCCGCATTGTCGGTGCCAAACGGAGTGTACACCCTTGTTGCAAGCAAGCGGTCGACATTGTGTCGCGCGCATTCACAATCCCAGAGTTTTTGTACCAGATCAGATCTCGGCAAGGTAATTGAGTTTGCAACATCTTCCAAAAATAGGGACAGTGAAAACAAATGGCATAATCTCCGGAGGGAGTGATATTGCAAAACTGTGCAAAAGATACATTGTGAATTTTTCTAGCCCAAAAACAACAAATGATCACAGTCCCCCGCAATCTTGGCGTTGGCAGATAAGTTTTAACTCACAGATTCCCCCCCCCAAATTTGAGAGACTGAAATGAATGAGAGATCGAACACACATTCCCAAGTGGGGAATATTTGCAGATGGCACACAGGTGGATAAAAGGATACTTCATTCCGGTCATTCCTCTTCGAGAACCATATAGTGATACAGCCTGGAAAACACGCCTTCGGCCCAACATGTCCCAGCGACGCCCGTCCCACCCTGCCCGCGTTTGGAACAAATACCTACAAGCCTCCGATCCATGTATCCTGTCTAACTGTTTCATGAATGTTGGGAGAGTCCCTGCCCTAATTCTGGCAGCTTGTTCGATGCATCCACAACCCTTTGTGTAAACTAGTTGCCTCTCAAATTCCTACTGAATAATTTCCCTTCACCTTAAATATATGCCTTTCTGGTCCTAATATTCCCATACTCTGGGCAAGAGACTCTGTGGATCTGCCCGATCTATTCCTTCTCGTTGTTTATTTTTTTTTATATTACCGCACTATAAAGGTAACCCCTCGTCCTGCTGCGCTCCAATGAATAACGCACCAGCCTACTCAACATATCCCTATAGCTCAGACCCCTAATCCTGGCAACGTGCTTCATCAATCTTCTTTGCACCCTTTCCAGCTTGACAACACCATTCCTATCACATGGTGCCCTGATCTGAACACCATACACCAAATGTGACCACATCCGCGTCTTATACGGTATAATCTCGGTACTCCTCTGTATTCTCTCTATCTCGGTACACGTGGCAATTATTATACCGTTATTCATATCATATTTGGATGTGTTTCAGCGACGAAAATGACCGTCAGTTTTGCCATTCATAGTAAATGCGAACGCGCCAGAGATGTGCATAAGATCAAATGTCATGTGATTGTCGCCAGAATTAGGCCGTTCGGAACACACACATCTATTCCGCCCTACAATAATTGTAAGACACAGAAGTTGAAGTAACTCAACCCCACAGACAGCATCTCTGCGCGCGAAAGAATGCTCGTTTAATTCGAGGGAGGCCATTGCTATTGAGGGAATGCACCGTAGGTCCCCAGACTAATTGCAGAATGACGGGAACAGACATATGTTGAAATAATGGATCGACTGGGCTTATGTTCACTGGAAGTTAGAAGTGTGGAAAGGGGATTGGAAGAAAGATATACAATTCTGAAAGGGAGTTTGGACAGGCTAGATGCAGGAAAAAGTTCCCGATGTCGGGGAGTCCAGAACCAGGGGTCACAGTTTAAGAAAAAGGGAGTAGTCCATTTCGGACTGATATGATTGAAACACGTTTTGAGCCAGAGCGTTGTGAGGTCGCTGGAATTTCTCTGTGGAGGCCAAATCACTGGATGTGTCAAGAGAGAGGTAGATGTATCACTGGGGATTAACGGAATCAAAGGGATATGTGGAGAAAGCAGGACGCGCACGGGGGCTACTAATTTTGGATGATCAACGATTGTCATATTGAATGGCTGTGAGGGTTAAACAAACACACACACACGTACACACACACACGTACACACACACACACCCACACACACACACATAACACACACACGTGCGCACACACGCACACACACACTATACACACCCACGGTATACAGAAAATACAAACGATAATGGGCAATAACATCAAAAAATGTCCATGAACCTATTTGAGCTTATAATGTTTAATACCCGGATGGCTGCACTGCGGGAAGAAGCTGTTCCTGGACATGGACGTTACAGTTTTCCGGTTCCTCTCCCTATTCACGATGGCACGCGTTGCAATTAGTTTATGTCCAGGGTTGTGTGAGTCTCTCGTGATGCTGACTAACTTTTTGAGCCAGCGTCTCCGATAAACCCCTTCGATGGTAGCGAGGCAGAGCCGGTGATTAATGGAAGCCGTCCCGTGGCCTTGATATTTATCACCACGAAGCGGTTCAAGGGGTTGGATATGGCACCACGTTAAACTCAGCCCGACCCAGCGACAGCCACAGTGGGAAAATTGGAAAACGAAAGCTGAAGAATTACAGCTCGCCAGCGATCCCTCGTGTTTGTGATCTTTACTACAGCTTGCAGAGAGCACAGCAGTATCACCATTATTCCTGTGGCGCAAGGGTTATCCCTCAGATGTGACCGTGGTTTCCTCACCACTCGAAGAGGGCAAGGCAGGTGTCATAGTTAAAAATTATTTCGGTAGTTGTAGCAACATGACCACGAGTGTGGCAGGTATAGTGTGAAGGTTGAATTGCCGAGCAGCGCCAGCGGGATTGAGTGGGCCTCAAGTTGCCTGGGGTCGGCGCTAGTATCTGTATGGGATAAGACACATCAGAGTTTCGATTAACTACGCCGGCCGACCGTCAAAACATGTGCACGCGTAGACACAACAGGTTGGGGAGAGATTTGCAATCCTCGGCCTGCACTCAATCTTTGGAACACGGGGAATAGAAGGTAATATAGCAGAGAACTGATTGGGAAGAATGGCCAGCTGAAAAACGGGATCATCAGATTTTCCGCCTCAACGATC